>NC_057817.1:7575757-7878787 GCF_910594005.1 Cervus elaphus | reverse complement strand
CCATGGGTAGGAGCTCCAGATGAAAGAAACCACTGAGCCCGGCCTTTAAGTCAGCTACCAGTTTCAGGAGTTGAGAGGTTTTCTGACAGTTGCCCTGTCAGAACACCATCCAACATTACCCCAGCCATTTGAGGTTTTCTGGCTAAATTCCTGAACACAGTGGAGCAGAGACAAACAGTGATGGTCAGTTCTATATGCCAAACTTGGCTAGGCTACAGTGCCCACTTATTTAGTCAAACATCAATGTAGATGCTTACTTCTTGGAAGGAAAGTTATGACCAATCTAGATAGCATATTAAAAAGCAGAGACATTACTTTGTCAACAAAGGTCCGTCTAGTCAAGGCTATGGTTTTTCCAGTGGTCATGTATGGATGTGAGAGTTGGACTGTGAAGAAAGTTGAGTGCTGAAAAATTGATGCTTTTGAACTGTGGTGTTGGAGAGGACTCTTGAGAGTCCCTTGGACAGCAAAGAGATCCAACCAGTCCATCCTAAAGGAGATCAGTCCTGGGTGTTCATTGGAAGGACTGATGCTGAAGCTGAAACTCCAATACTTTGGCCACCTCATGAGAAGAGTTGACTCATTGGAAAAGACCGTGATGCTGGGAGGGATTGGGGGCAGGAGGAGAAGGGGATGACAGAGGATGAGATGGCTGGATGGCATCACCGACTCGATGGGCATGAATTTGAGTAAACTCCGGGAGTTGGTGATGGACAGGGAAGCCTGGCGTGCTGCAATTCATGGGGTCGCAAAGAGTCGGACACGACTGAGCGACTGAACTGAACTGAACTGAATGTATGTGCTGCTATGAAGGTAAGATATGATTAACATCTACAGGTGGCTTTATGTAAAAACAACAACAACAACAAAGATTATCCTGAAAAATTTGCATTAGCCAAATCCAATCAGTCAAAAGGCTTTAAGAACTGAGGTTTCCCTGAGAAAGAAGAAATTCCACCTGTGGACCACAGCATCAGCTCCTGCCCAAGAGTTTCCAGCCTGCCCTTCCTAACCACCTACCTTGCAGATTCCAGCTAGTTTAGCCAGCCTCCACAATCATGTAAGCCAATTTCTTGCAATAAGTTTCTTAATATTCATGTCTCCTACTGGTTCTGTTTCTCTGATGGAAATCTATTACAGAAATCATCTGTCTGTGCCCTGTCTGAATTCCATAACCATAGAATCCACAGCATAATAAAATGGTTGCTTTTTTATACTATTAATACTAAGATTGATTTTTCTGTTACGTAGCAGTGGGTAACCAAAACATTTTCTGTTATTTAGCCAGCTTCTAAAGAATTCTCTAAATCAGGGCAAAACATTGGTTGTGAGTATGTACTTTGCATCTCTCTTATACTTCAGTCAAAATTAAAGGAAAAGTAGAATATTGTTCCTGAATCCAAACACATTTTCATTCATTATATGGTTGAGCTCAAAATCTAAGACATCTTTCTTCATCTTCAGTCTAGACTATACTAAAAATAAACAAGACAAAAAGCTTCCTAATCTATTCTTAGAGAAGGCAACTACATCAGTAACCTGGATTTTCTCTTGATAATATCAGTGTCTCAGCCTGTGAGGGTAGTGCCTCAGCACACCTCCAGCATCTGCTGTCCGTGGTGCTAATTTTTGCACCAAGGCACAGTACCCTAATGATCAGAGCACTGTCTCATGTTACCAAAGACTCCATTGACCTCAGACATCATAGTCCTACACTCGGACCCTGGATTTTGCCAGGTACTGTTATGAAAGATCTTGAGTATTCCCAGGGTACCAGAAGCAGTGTTTAGCTGAATACACCAGTGTTATTAACATGTCAATACCCTAAATATACCAAAGGTCCATATACCCTGCACCCACCTTATCCATCTCTCCATTCATTGAACCATACTCTTTAAGGAACACCCATGCAATGGTGCTTACTGCTCTTAATGTCCAACTAAGTATTTAGTAAAAATGAATTTTTTTGTTTTATCTTCAGCCCTCAATCTCCTAGAGATTCATTCATGGGCATCGTGCTGAAAAGCAAATCTCCGTAGCAAACAGTATGTTGTACTCAAAATTGGTCCTCACTTCGAATTACCAAGCTTGTTGTTAATTCTCTCTTCTCTTGGACTAATCTCACTATCAAGTTTTATCAGACCTTCTTCCAGACACACCCTGAGTGAACCTGCCCTGATAGGGCTAATTCTAAGGTGAGCAGCACTTAAGTTTTCGCTGGGAGTGCCTACACCACAGTCCTGAAAAAATTTAGTTTAGTTGAAGGAAAGTTGTATGTGAAGAATCCAGAGCACCAATTTTAATGAAAATATTTTGGGGGTGTTGGCTTATTCAGATTTACTGATCCTAGTCTTACAAGGAGTGTAGGAATCAAAAGATGGATTCTAGAGCCAGACTGGGTTGATCTCAGGCCTGCCAATTATTAATACCGGATTTGAGACCTTGGAAAAGTTACTCATGACCTGTGCCTCAGTGTTCCCAGAAATAAAATGAGGGTATTGATAGTGGACACACCATAGAGTTTTAGTGGAGATTGGTTCACATAAATAAGCAGCACTGGCATAGAACAGTGATTGGCAGCGCTATCGGAGAAGGCAATGGCACCCCACTCCAGTACTCTTGCCTGGAAAATCCCATGGATGGAGGAGCCTGGTAGGCTGCGGTCCATGTGGTCGCTAAGAGTCAGACCCAACTGAGCGACTTCACTTTCAGTTTTCACTTTCATGCATTGGAGAAGGAAATGGCAACCCACTCCAGTGTTCTTGCCTGGAGAATCCCAGGGATGGGGTACCCTGGTGGACTGCCGTCTATGGGGTCACACAGAGTTGGACATGACTGAAGTGACTTAGCAGCAGCAGCAAGCAGCACTATATGTGATTCACTAATAGTATTTAACAATTGTTTAGCTGCTGTAACTTTACCAATGATTGTTCATGCAAAGTTTCTCATTTAGTGATACTAGATGAGTAAGAATTGATGTGGCCTCGGCATGTGCCAAGGATTTTATTTATTTAACACTTCCGTGCATTTTCAATTGGAGAAGGGGGTACATGGAGGAAATTGTGCAAATGTTTGTGCTTATTTGTAATAATGCATTAAATTTTAGCACATGTTGCAATGGGAAGAGAGTGTTGTTTGGGAGATAGACTATAAACAAATGTGTTTTCTCAGCATATAGACATCTTTTCTATGTAAATACAGCCACACAATCTAACCAGCAGCTGGCATAGTTACATGATGTTAGTACATTATATATACATATAATATATACCAATATACAAGCTCCTGTGTGTCAGGTACTATTGTTTAATTATTCCACTGACATAAATATAAAAAATATTCCTACTTTGAACAAGAGGAATACCTCCAACAAAGATAGACTCTCTAGTCACTGATAATTTGTTTATTAACTTATTCATTAGCTAAAGATACTAAGTACCTCAAACAAATTAATTAAAAAATTAAAAAATGAAGTGCAAGTGAAAACATTCACACACACACACACACAAATCTGTCACAAATATTCATAGATGTTTCATTATTCTCTATAGCCCAAACCTGGAAGCAACTGAAATGTCCCTCAGTGATTGAAAAGATAAACTATTGTACATAACATTATTAAACACTAATTGACAATAGAAAGTATTGAATTTTTATATTATTGAAGTATTGTTGATTTTCAACGTTTAGGTATAGGAGCCTGGAGGACTGCAGTCAATGGGGTCGCCAAGAGTCGGACGTGACAGCAACTGAGCACCCATGCACACCCACACATGTATGTGTACATATACACACATACATGTACAGATACACATATACATATGTATATATACACACACATATATGGGCTTCCCAGGTGGCATTAGTGGTAAAGAACCTGTCTTCCAATGCAGGAGATGTAAGAGATATGAGTTTGATCACTGGGTCAGGAAAATCCCCTGGAAGAGAGCACGGCAACCCACTCCAGTATTCTTGTCAGGAGAACCCCCATAGCTAGAGGAGCCTGTCCATAGAGTCGCAAGGAGTTGGATATGACTGAAGTGACTTAGCATGACTTAGCATGCATGCATGCATACACACACACACAGACACACATGTGTATATATATATATATATCCTTTTTCAGACTCTTTGCCATTATAGGTTATTACAAGACATTGAATATAATTCCTTGTGCTATATAGGTACAGTAGGTTCTTGCTCTTTTTCTATTTTATATATAGTAACATATGTGTATATGTTAATTCTAAATTCCTCATTTATCCATCCTCCCCAATATTTCCCCTTTGGTAACTATAAGTTTGTTTACTATGCCTGTGAGTCTATCTCTGTTTTGTAAATAAGTTCATTTGTATCATTTTTTTGATTCCACATATAAATGATATCATATATTTGTCTTTCTCTGTCTGACATACTTCACTTAGTATCTCTAGATCCAACCATGTTGCTGCAATTGGCGTCATTTCATTCTTTTCTATGGCTGAGTAATATTCCATTGTGCATTTGTGCATGTGTGTGTGTTTGTGTGTGTGTGTGTGTGTGTGTGTGTATAAAACACATCTTCTTTATCCATTTATCTGTAGATGGACACTTAGGTTGCTCTTATGTTTTGGCTATTGTAAATAGTTCTGCCAGGAACACTGGGGGTACTGTATCTTTTCAGATTAGAGTTTTCAGCTTTTCTGGACATATGCAGGAGTAGGATTGCTGAGTCATATGGTAACTCTATTTTTAGTTTTTTACGGTATCTCTGTAACATTCTCCATAGTAGCTGTACCAATTTACATTCCCACCAACACTGTAAGAGTGTTCAAAAATGAATGAACTATTGACACATGCAACAACTTGGATGATTCTCAAGGAAATTGTGTTAAGTGAAAAATAGTTAATCTCAAAAGATTATATACTATGTAATTTCATTTATGTATACATTCTTGAAATGACAAAATTATAGAGGTGGAGAACTAATGAGTAATAACCAGAGGTTGGAGGAAGGAATAAGTGCATCTAGCTATAAACAGGTAGCCCAAGGAATCCTTGAGACAGAACATGCTGATGTTTTCAAATGAATCTACACATATGACAACAAAGGTCTGTCTATTTAAAGCTATGGTCTTTCCAGTAGTCATGTACGGATGTGAGAGTTGGACCATAAAGAAAGCTGAATGCCAAAGAATTGATGTTTTTTAACTGTGATGTTGGAGAAGACTGTTGTGAGCCCCTTGGACTGCAAGAAGATCAAACCAGTCAATCCTAAAGGAAATCAATTCTGAATACTCATTGGAAGGACTGATGCTGAGACTGAAGCTCCAATACTTTGGCCATCTGATGCGAAGAGCCAACTCATTGGAAAAGACCCTGATGCTCGGAAAGATTGAGGGGACAACAGAGGATGAGATGGTTGGATGGCCTCATTGACTCAAAGTACATGCGTTTGAGCAAGCTCTGGAAGATGGTGAAGGACAGGGAAGCCTGGCATGCTGCAGTCCATGGGGTCGCAAAGAATCAGACACAACTGAGCAACTAAACAACAGCAACACATATGACAAAATTGCACAGAACTAAATAGTATACAAAAATACAAGTGAGTGCATGAAAAACTGGTAGCAAAATATAAATAAGGTTGATTCATTTTATCAATGGAAATCACCCAGTTGTGAACTGCACTATGGCTATGTAAGTGATTACCATTAGGAGAAATGGGATCAAAGGTATACAATACTGCTCTGTATTATTTCTTACCACTATATGTGGATTGGCGATTATTTCAGAATAAAAACCTTGCAAAAAGAAAAGAAAGTACACCTAAGAACTCTCATAAGATGTTGCATAAAATGTCAAAAATGCAAGATCTACGTCTCTCAGTAGTATGAGTTGATTACTCATAGACTTACAATAGTTGCTATTTTAAAGCAGCAATCCCATGATTCTGATTCAATAAATATTTACTGAGCTAAGCGCGCCAGCTGCAACGGACAGCGCAGAAGCGTGGCCGTGAGGAGCTACCCTTCACCCAAGGTCAGGGGTAGTGACCGAGAGCGCCAGGCTGCGACAACGCAGGAGCCGCGGCCAAGAGGAGCTTCCCCACACCCGAGGTCAGGGGCAGCGCCCAAGAGGAACTACCCCACCCGGGAGGTCAGGGTCCCCGCCCTAGAGGAGCTACCCCACCTCCAAGGAGCGGATGCTGCTTGGGCGCAGGAGGGCCTAGAGGAGCTACTCCACGTTCAAGGTCAGGACGCGTGGCTGTGAGAAGATACCCCTCGTACAAGGTAAAGAGCAGCAGCTGCGCTTTGCTGGAGCAGCCGTGAAGAGAGACCCCACGTCCAAGGTAAGAGAAACACAAGTTAAGACGGTAGGCATTGCGAGAGGGCATCAGAAGGCAGACACGCTAAAACCATAATCACAGAAAACTAGCCAATCTGATCACAGGACCACAGATTGTCTAACTCAATGAAACTAAGCCATGCCGTGTGGAGCCACCCAAGATGGTCAGGTCATGGTGGAGAGGTCTGACAGAATGTGGTCCATTGGAGAAGGGAATGGCAAACCACTTCAGTATGCTCGCCTTGAGAACCCCATGAACAGTATGAGAAGGCAAAATGATAGGATACTGAAAGAGGAACTCCCCAGGTCAGTAGGTGCCCAATATGCTACTGGAGAGCAGTGAAGAAATAACTCCAGAAAGAGTGAAGGGATGGAGCCAAAGCAAAAACAATACCCAGTTGTGGATGTGACTGGTGATAGAAGCAAGGTCCGACGCTGTAAAGAGCAATATTGCATAGGAACCTAGATTGTTAGGTCCATGAATCTAGGCAAATTGGAAGTGGTCAAACAGGAGATGGCAAGAGTGAATGTTGACATTCTAGGAATCAGCGAACTAAGATGGACTGGAATGGGTGAATTTAACTCAGATGACCATTATATCTACTACTGTGGGCAGGAATCCCTTAGAAGATATGGAGTAGCCATCATAGTCAACAAAAGAGTCTGAAATGCAGTACTTGGATGCAATCTCAAAAACGACAGAATGATCTCTCTTCGTTTCCAAGGCAAACCATTCAATATCACAGCAATCCAAGTCTATGCCCTGACCAGTAATGCTGAAGAAGCTGCAGTTGAACAGTTCTATGAAGACCTACAAGACCTTTTATAACTAACACCCAAAAAAAGATGTCCTTTTCATTATAGGGGACTGGAATGCAAAAGTAGGAAGTCAAGAAACACCTGGAGTAACAGGCATATTTGGACTTGGAGTACAGAATGAAGCAGGCTGAAGTACTGAATGAAGCAGGCAAAGGCTAATAGAGTTTTGCCAAGAGAACACACTGGTCATAGCAAACACCCTCTTCCAACAACATAAGAGAAGACTCTACACATGGACATCACCAGATGGTCAACACCGAATCAGATTGGTTATATTCTTTGCAGCCAAAGATGGAGAAGCTCTATACAGTCAGCAAAAAAAAAGACCAGGAGCTGACTGTGGCTCAGATCATGAACCCCTAATTGCCAAATCCAGACGTAAATTGAAGAAAGTGGGGAAAACCACTAGACCATTCAGATATGACCTAAACAAAATCCCTTATGGTTGTACAGTGGAAGTGAGAAATAGATTTAAGGGGCTAGATCTGATAGACAGAGAGCCTGATGAACTATGGACGGAGGTTCGTGACAATGTACAGGAGACAGGGATCAAGACCATCCCCATGGAAAAGAAATGTAAAAAGGCAAATGGTTGTCTGAGGAGGCCTTACAAATAGCTGTGAAATGAAGAGAAGTGAAAAGCAAAGGAGAAAAGGAAAGATATTCCCATTGGAATGCAGAGTTCCAAAGAACAGCCAGGAGAGCTAAGAAAGCCTTCCTCAGCGATCAATGCAAAGAAATAGAGGAAAACAACAGAACGGGAAAGACTAGAGATCTCTTCAAGAAAATTAGAGATACCAAGGGAACATTTCACGCAAAGATGGGTTCGATAAAGGACAGAAATGGTATGGACATAACAGAAGCAGAAGATATTAAGAAGAGGTGGAAATAATACACAGAATCACTGTACAAAAAAGATCTTTATGACCCAGATAATCACAATGGTGTGATCACTCACCTAGAGCTAGACATCTGGAATGTGAAGTCAGGAGGGCCTTAGAAAGCATCAGTACGAACAAAGCTAGTGGATGTGATGGAATTCCAGTTGAGCTATTTCAAATCCTGAAAGATGATGCTGTGAAAGTGCTGCACTCAATATGCCAGCAAATTTGGAAAACTCAGCAGTGGCCACAGGACTGGAAAAGGTCAGTTTTAATTCCAATCCCAAAGAAAGGCAATCCCAAAGAATGCTCAAACTACCGCACAATTGCACTCATCTCACATGCTAGTAAAGTAATGCTCAAAATTCTCCAAGCTAGGCTTCAGCAATACTTGAACCGAGAACTTCCAGATGTTCAAGCTGGTTTTAGAAAAGGCAGAGGAACCAGAGGTCAAATTGCCAATATTCACTGGATCATTGAAAAGCAAGAGAGTTCCAGAAAAATATCTATTTCTGCTTTATTGACTACGCCAAAGCCTTCGACAGTGTGGATCACAATAAACTGTGGAAAATTCTGAATGGGAATACCAGACCACCTGACCTGCCTCTTGAGAAACCTGTATGCAGGTCAGGAAGCAACAGTTAGAACTGGACATGGAACAACAGACTGGTTCCAAATAGGAAAAGGAGTACGTTAAGGTTGTATATTGTCACCCTGCTTATTTAACTTATATGCAGAGTACATCATGAGAAATGCTGGGCTGGAAGAAGCACAAGCTGGAATCAAGACTGCCAGGAGAAATATCAATAACCTCAGAGATGCAGATGACACCACCCTTATGGCAGAGAGTGAAGCGGAACTACAAAGCCCTTGATGAAAGTGAAAGAGGAGAGTGAAAAAGTTGGCTTAAAGCTTAACATTTAGAAAACTAAGATAATGGCATCTGGTCCCACCACCTCATGGGAAACAGATGGGGAAACAGTGGAAACAGTGTCAGACTTTATTTTGGGGGGCTCCAAAATCACTGCGGATGGTGATTGCAGCCATGAAATTAAAAGACGCGTACTCCTTGGAAGGAAAGTTATGACCAACCTAGATAGCATATAAAAATCAGAGACATTACTTTGCCAACAAAGGTCCATCTCATCAAGGCTATGGTTTTTCCAGTGGTCATGTATGGATGTGAGAGTTGGACTGTGAAGAAAGCTGAGCACCAAAAAATTGATGCTTTTAAACTGTGGTGTTGAAGAAGACGCTTGAGAGGCCCTTGGACTGCAAGGAGATCCAACCAGTCCATCCTAAAGGAGATCAGTCCTGGGTGTTCAACTCCAATACTTTGGCCACCTCATGCGAAGAGTTGACTCATTGGAAAAGACCCTGACGCTGGGAGGGATTGGGGGCAGGAGGAGAAGGGGACGACAGAGGATGAGATGGTTGGATGGCATCACCTCCTCGATGGGCATGAGTTTGAGTAAACTCTAGGAGTTTGTGATGGACAGGGAGGCCTGGCGTCACAAATAGTCGGACAAGACTGAGCGACTGAACTGACTGACTGACTGACTGACTGAGGCCTAAGCATAGACATTTAAGCTGAGAAAATATCATATGACCTTTAAGGGTACTCTTGTGATAGGTACTATGGTTCCTATTTACAAATGAAGACACAGATTCAGTGATGTCAAGGAACTTGCCCAAAGCCCCATATTCAGTATTCAGCAGGTTGGGCATTTGCCTCCAAACAGTGCTTTTTCCAGTATTAAATCAGTGCAATGTCTGTTGTAGGTAAATGTCCTTGATATTACAGAATAGCAGCTATTCAGAATGAATTTAGGGGACTTCCCTGGTGATCCAGTGGTTTAGAATCTGCCTGCCAATGTAGGAGACACAGGTTCAATCCCTGCTCTGGGAAGATTCAATGTACTGCCAGGAAACTAACCCCATGTGCCACAACTACTGAGCCTGAGCTCTAGAGACTGCATGCTGCAACTACAGAGCCCATATGCCCTAGAACCTGCGCTCCACAGCAAGAAAAGCCAGCACAAGGAGACACCCACAGCCCACAACTAGAGAGCAGTCCTGCTCATCAAGGCTGGAGAGAGCCCGCGTGCAGCACAGAGACTCACCACAGTCAGAGGTAAAATAAATAAACAACACTTTTTAAATAAATAGAAATAGGATGGATTTAGGAACTTAAACAGTGGATTTTGTGTTTGGATTTTCTGTCACAAGGGGGTAGTTAATTCCGTGTCACTACCACCTCGAATTTTGTTTTACTTTCCTTTGCCCTTTAACCACAAGAAAAACCTGATCACTGTCTCAGCAACATATCTAAAACACATCCCAGTTCTTTCCCACTTTCATAAAATGTCATGTAAAATATTAGCTTAAAAATCCAAATTCTAAAAGTAGTACAATTTCATTTACAACAGAACTATCACTCCTGAGAGTGGTTTCCCAGGTCCTGCCAGTGGTAAAGAAGCTGTCTGCCAATGCAGGAGCTGCAGGAGACACAGGTTCAATCCCTGAGTCGGGAAGATCCCCTGGAGGAGGGCATGGTGATCTGCTCCAGTATTCTTGTCTGGAGAATCCCATGGACAGAGGAGCCTGGTGGACGACAGCCCACAGGGTCACAGAGTCAGACGTGACCGAGGTGACTTAGCACGCATCACTCCTAATTCCATCATTAAATTGCTTTGTTTGCCACAGCCAGTCTCTGAGCGGCTGAGCTGTTGTAGACTGGACTGCACTCTGCTTGGGCAGAGTGTACCATGGTGAAGTCATGGGATCCATAGTTTGTTTCCCAGCAAAATGTTCCAGCTGGTTCCAGTCTTCCCCTTGATCTCTAAAGTGCAACTCTATTGCCTTTTCTTACAACGTCACTCAAGTATTTGAAATTAGTCATCAAATTACCCAAATCATCTTTCTCCAATTGATGAATACACTACAATTGGTCTATGTCTCATTTGAGACATGAGGACCGGAGATGGACTATATAGTGATTCTAAGTGGAATATTCCCACCATAGAGCAAGCTTATTCTCCAGTCATTCCAAACACAGTGCTTCTTTCTAGCACAGACAAGTTCACATGAGTGCCTTGACATCCAATCACTACTTATAAATTGAAATTTTACATGCCACTTCTAAGCCATATTTCCCTTTTTCTTTAACTGTGCAAATGGGTGTTCTTTGTTTCTTTGTATTACTTTCTTTTTTACCAAGGGATAAGTCATTCATACATTCAAAGATATTAAATGCCTTAAATATCTATTTAGTCTAGCATTTTTATTGGTGCTAAGGTTATAGAAATCGACAGCCTCCATTTTCGAAAAGGTCAGAGTTGAGGGGGATTGGGAGGGAAGACAAGGAAAACAACCTGATTTTCTCAGAGTGTGATGAAAGTTTACAAAGAAGGAAGAACAAGAGTATTACTGGTGTCAGGCTGTCATCCTTAGTCAACCCAGGTTGGGGAGAAGTGGAGAAGTGTTCACAAGAGATTGCAATTCTCAAGCTGGGTCTCAAAGAACAAGAAGGTAGCCAAGGAAATCCCCGAGGGGAAGTGATCAAGGGTATTCCCAGTAAAGCAATCAGCATGGGCCCTTCATGAAGTTGCATGTTCTCAGTGTGAATGGAGTCCATTCTGTTAGGCTCAAGACTTATTCCATAGAAACCTTGGATCTCAATACCACTGCCTAATATGTTGGTTATCTTGTCAAGCTTTATCCACAAATTTGATAAGCATTTCTTAGATTTTTTCCATCCAAGTCTCTGATGAAAAGGCTGCTTGTCCTATTGCACAACGTGTATTTCTGCTCTTCTCTGAAAGATTATTATGAGGAAACTTCCCAAATGTCTGCCTAAAAGTCAGACACTAACCATTGAGTTATCCTGATCAATCAGACCAATAACTTTCTAAAAAGAAAGGAAGGAAGGAAAAGAAGGGAGGAAGAGAGGGAGACAAGGAGGGAGAGAGTGAGGGAAGAAGAAGTACGGAACAAGATACCTTCACTAATTGATTTGTAAAATATGCTGACTTCCAGTGGTGGCAAAGTGCCTTCTGAACTGGCCAGAAGAATTAAACACAGGCCATTTAAATTCTTTAACTCAGCCACAGGTACAGGTGAATTGCCCAATCATTGCTGGAAACTAAAGATGTTTAGGAATCCTAGTCTTTTGTGTTGTGAATAATGAAGAAGGTCGTACTAACTACTCACCTCCTTGTTCCAGACCTTCACCTCCAGCTTGCCCTCTGGTGGCCTCACAGTTGAGGCATCCCCCCGGCCCAGGGGTGTTAGTGAGCCCCCCAGACTAGGATGTGCTTGTAGTGGATTCCTGCCAAGGGCCCCACCCAGGAAAAGCAAATGGGGAGGGGTAGGTATTAGGACAGCTCTCAACCAGGAAGACTGTGCCTGACAGAGCAGCCTCGCCTTCTAACTGAGGAAGGGTCTTTCTATAGGATCGTCACTGCCCTCACCTACCACTATCACCAACCTGGCTTGAATTCCTGTCCGTCGGAGCCAGGCCTGATCTTCACTGATCCCTCTTCCTTCTGGTCCCTGGCAAAGACTTCTCTTTACTGGTCATTTACCCCTAAGACTCAGAGAAATTGGAAACTTAACCATCACTGAATGAATTGGTCCATGGTAGGAACCTTGAGACACTTGCTCCTTGGAAGGAAAGCTATGACAAACCTAGAAAGCATGTTAAAAAGCAAAGGCATCACTTTGCTGACCAAGGTTCTTATAGTCAAAGCTATGGTTTTTCCAGTAGTCACATATGTATCTGAGAATTGGACTATAAACAAGGCTGAGCGCTGAAGAATTGATACCTTCAAATTGTGGAGCTAGAGAAGACTCTTGAGAGTCCCGTGGATTGCAAAGACATCAAACTAGTCAATCCTAAAGGAAATCAACCCTGAATACTCATTGGAAGGACTGATGCTGAAGTTGAAGCTCTAATATTTGGCCAACCACTGCAAAGAGCCAATTCACTGGAAAAGACCCTGATGCTGGGAGAGATTGAAGGCAAAAGGAGAATAGGGCGGCAGAGGATGAGATGGTTAGATAGCATCACTGACTCAGCGGACATGAATCTGAGCAAACGCCAAGAGATAGTGAAGGACAGGGAAGCCTGGTGTGCTGTAGTCCATGGGATCACAAAGAGTCAGACACAACTTAGAGACTGAACGACAAAAACAACAGGCACCTTGGGGTCGAAAGGCTAAGAAAAATAGTCAAAATGTGCTAATAACTTTTTAAAAGTTCAGGCTTCTGTCTTCTCTTGGAAAGCTATACATAGCAATCAAAGGCAGACTCTGAGTGGAATGCATAAAATGCATTCTATGCAGTGGAATACAATAGACATATAGGTTTTCCTTCCAAAATGACAGGCACTCTATAGAACTCTACAATACCAGCAGGGCCAGCCTCACTCATGGAAGTTGCTATCTGGCCCCAGCAGGCATTCTAATCCACAACCTTTGACCTAGGGAGGCAAATTTTCTTACTCTTAAATGACACCTTCAACAATGGGTCTTAGAGAATCTCTCCTGGGGCATCAGGCTAAGAGTCCAACAGTTCGCAGGATGCACTTATCCCTTGTGAAGATTCGGACTATCATTTAGACATTAGGAATACAAAAATGGAAGGTAGCAAAATAGAAAAAGGATGTAATACAGAGATTTGGTCAAAGGAATTAAGGATTTAAGGAAAAAAATAAGGTACATTTGTTACTGACCACTAACTATGGCAAGGCAGCATACTAAGTGTTTTAACGTAAATTTTTTTCTTTTTTCAGTATTTTCCAAATTTTCCTAGTGTTGCTTTATCTTCTCAGAGTCTTAATCTTGGAGATTCTAATTCACCAGGTCTGTGCTGAAGCTGGAAATGTATCTTTAACAAGGACTTCTAGGGATTCTTATCATTAGGGTATTTGGTAAATATTGCATGATCTTATTTAATCTTGAAAATGAAAGTCATTCAGTTGTGTCCAACTCTTTGCAACCCCATAGACTGTAGCTCCCAGGCAAGAATACTAGAGTAGATTGCCATTTCTTTATCCAGGGGATCTTCCTGACCCAGGGGTCGAACCCAGGTCTTCAGCATTGCAAGCAGACTCTTTACTGTCTAAGCCACCCAGGGAACCACTGGACCACTGGGGAAGCCCCCCTTTTAACCACTTTAAGTATACAGTTCAGTGGCATTAGGTACATTCACATTTTCATGTCACCATCACACTACGCATCTCCAGATTTTTTTCATTTTCCCAAACTGAAACTTCATACCCATTAAACAATAAGGCCTCATTCTCCCGTCCTCCCTCTCCCTGTAAACGACATTTTATTTCCTGTTCCTATGAATCTGATCACTTCAGGTATTTCATATAAGTGAAATCATATACCACTTGCCCTTCTGTGACTGGCCTATTTCACTTAGCATGATGTCCTCAAGTTTCCTTTATATTGTAGCATATGTCAGAATTTGCTCCCTTTGTAAGGCTAAACAACATTCCTCTGTATGTATATGTTACATTTTTTGAGGAGCTGAATGTTTAATTTCACTTAATTTTAATCAGTTAACATTTATTTATTTTTAATTGGGAGCTGATTGCTTTACAATATTGTGTTTGTTTCTGCCATATATCAACATGAATCAGCCATAGGTATACATATGTCCCCTCCCACCTCCCATCCCATACCACTGCTCTAGGTTATCACAGAGCACTGGCTTTGAGTTCCCTGCATCATACAGTAAATTTCTGTTGTATATGCCACAGTTTAAAAAATCTATTCATCTGTTAGTGGACACTTAGATTTCTTCCAGCTTTTTTGGTTATTGTGAATGATGCTGCTAGCTGCTATGAACATGGGTGTACAAATACCTGTTTAAGTCCTTGCTTTCAATTCTTTGGGGTAAATAGCAAGAAGTGAAATTGCTGGATCATATAGCAATCTTATTTTTAATATTTTGAGAAACTGCCATACTCTTTTCCACAGTAGCTGCAACATTTTATGTTCCCAACAGCAACACACAAGGGTTCCAATTTCTCCATATCCCCACTGACACATGTTATGTTCTGCATTTTTTATAATGACCAATCTAATGGGTGTGAAGTGGCATCTTACTGTGATTTTGATTTGCCCACCATGTATGTATAGGTTATTTGTAACTCTTATTTGGAGAAATGCCTACTCAGTTGTCTGTTTCTTAATTGGGCTGTTTGCTTTCTGTTGCTGAGTTGTAACGGTTTTTCATATATTCTGAATACTAATACCTTAATCAGATATATGACTTGCAAGTACTTTTTCCCCATTCTGTGGGTTGCATTTTTACTCTGTTGATATAGTCCTATGATGTGCAAAAGCCTTTAATTTTTATGAAATCCAATTTATTTATTTTCTCTTTTGTTGCCTGTGCTTTCTGGTGTCATTTTTACAAAATTATTGCCAAATCCAATGTCGTGAAGCTTTTCCTCTATACCTTCTTCTAAGTGTTTTAAAGTTTTCGGTCTTATGGGTCTTTGATTCATTTTTTTTGTTAATGTTTATGGTACAAGGGTATAAGTCCAACTTCATTCTTTTGCAGGTAGATATCCACTTTTCCCAATACCATTTGTTGAAAACACCGTCCTTTCTCCATTGACTGGTCTTGGCACCCTTGTCAAAAATTATTTGACCATTTAAGCACGAGTTTATTTCTGGCTCTATTCTTTCCCATTGGCTCAGATGGTAATCTGCCTGCAATGCAGGACACTTGGGTTCGATTCCTGGGTTGGGAAGATCCCCTGGAGATGGGAATGGCAATCCACTCCAGTATTCTTGCCTGGAGAATTCCACGAACAGAGGAGCCTAGCAGGCTGTAGTCTATGGGGTCTCAGAGTTGGACATGACTGAGTGACTAACACTTCTATTGCACTTCACTATGCTAGTACCACACTATTTTTACCTTAGTTATGCAGTAAGTTTTAAGACCAGGAAGTGTGAGACTTCCAACTTTGTTTTTCTTTTTCAAGATTATTTTGACTATTCGAGGTCTTTTGAGACTACATACGAATTTTAAGATAGACTAACTTTCTTAGAATTCAATGTGTGATCAAGCCCTTGCTGACTCAGAATAATCAGCTCTTCATGTGTGTGTTGGTGACTCAGTCGTGTCCAACTCTTTGTGACCCCATGGACTGCAGCCCATCAGGCTCCTCTGTACATGGGATTTCCCAGGAAAGAATACTGGAGTGGGTTGCCATTTCTTTCCCCAGGATCTTCCTGACCCAGGGATAGAACCCAGGTCTCCTGCACTGTAGGCAGATTCTTTACCATCTGAGTCACCAGGGAAGACTTTTCCCCAAAATTCTAATACTGATGCTCTCTTTCAAAGAAATTTGTTCATATAAAATTTCAGTTTGTGTATATCACATTCTTTCAGTGTCTGCTATATACCAGTGAAAGGTTTTTTCTTTAAATTTATGATTCCCTTCACAATCCAGTAGCATTATTATGTAATATTCAAATTTTCTCTAAGATATTACTTCCTAATGAAAAAAAGAAATCCATTATCTGAAGTTTTAAAGAAGTTTGCCATTACCATTATATGCACTAGCAACAATGTCATTGATATATATACTATCATGCTCAACCAGACTATAATTTCCATAAATAGTTCTTGTTTATGTACCAACTGATCCCAGGAAATATCTAGACCTTTCCAGGTGCAGTCTCAAAGCAACACAGGGGAATAATCATTATCATCACTCCCAGCCTCCTCTGTCTCAATAAATGCACTTCAGTCCATCAATTACTTAAACCAGAAACCTGGGAATCATCCTTGACATCTCTTTTTTCTTCATCCCTACATTCAATTCATTGATGAGTTCTGTCCATTCTGTCTTTATAATACATCCTAGGTCTTTCCCCGTCTCTCCATTTATACTGGCAACCCTAAACGGAAGCCCACTACCGTTGTTGTCAGCTGGACAATGTATTAAGTGTGTTAATCGGTCTGCCTGTTTCCTCTTGTCTCCCTTCAATCCACTCTGCACACAGCAGCCTGAAGGCTCAGTCTCCCTCCTCATCTAACACTCAGTGGCCGCCCATGTCATTTACAAGAAAATCTAATCCCCTAAGCATGACTCAGGTTTGAGAGGCCCTGAACTGAACTAAGTTCCTCAAACCTAAGACAGTCTATGACCATGCTCCACTGGTTTCCTAAGCTACAACCACATCACCTTCCTCTAGGTTCCTCAAACATGCCACATCCTCTCCCACAGGGGCCTCTAGAGGTGTTGGGTCCTTGTCCTGGCACAGCCTTCCCTGTTTCTTCTCTTGAAATTGGCCATCTCCTATTCAGCTTTCAAATCCCTGCTCAAATGTCACTTCTCCAGAGAGACTTTTCTAACCAGCAAAGTTAAGATTGGTTCGCCATCAGCCCCCGGGTTCTCCCTCATAGCATCCTGCTGTTGTTTGTTGTTTCTGTTTAGTCACTAAGTTGTGTCTGAGTCTTGTGTGACCCCGGGGAGTGTGGCTTGAAAGTGAAAGTCACTCAGTCGTGTCCAGCTGTTTCTGACTCCATGGATTGTAACCTGCCGGGATCCTCTGTCCATGGAACTCTCCAGGCAAGAATACTGGAGTGGGTAGCTGTTCCCTTCTCCAGGGGATCTTCCCAACCCAGGAACTGAACACAGGTCTCCCACATTGCAAGCAAAGTCTTTACTGTCTGAGCCACCAGAGAAGACTGTAGCTTGTCAGGCTCCTCTGTCCATGGGATTTCCCAGGCAAGAATATTGGTGTGGGTTGCCATTTTCTTCTCCAGAAGATCTTCCTAACCCAAGGATTGAATTTGCATTTCCTGCATTGGTAGGCAGATTCTTTACCACTGAGCCGCCTTGGAAACCCCTCACACATTTTAGGCCCTCATTAAAAAATTGTTAAATGAATCAAAGGACAAAAGAAGACATCAAGGCTTGAAACTAGACAGTATTATTAAAGGTAAGAGTTAAATAATTGTCTGAGCTGGAAATAGAACCATAATACTCTCCATTTTCATCTAGCACTGGAGTCATTGAATCATACTTTTCCTAAAGGATATAAAGCCTTGCTTTTCTCATAATACATGGAATGAAACTGCAAAAACTAAAGACTTTCAGAATCCAAAATGCTAATTCCAAAGCTGCTGCATTCCATCACTAATGTGAGCCATATACTATCAGTATTATAGATTCAACTATTTGAATATGACTGTTAATTCTTAATCAGTAATTATTCACAGCTATTTTCAAACTGCAAAAGAATATTTGCCACTTTACTGCATGTTTCACTGATGCATAACATCAATATCATGCCTTATTTTACTGCTAAGTTCAAAATAATGAAAGTTCTAACGAGGAGTTAACATAAGCAGCTTTCACCATAATATCATAAATATTTGTTTTGATGACTCTGGGTACTGTGGTTCATTTGTACCTATTAGTCTTCTAGTTATCTCTTTGTGTTTAAATTTGAGAAATCCTGAAAAAATGAATTTTATAAGTTCTACCAGAAATGTCAAAGATTGCATGGCAAATTGGTTTGAAGGTTTTCTATTTTATATCACTTATTAATCACAGACTGTACAAGTTTGGAAAACATAAAAGCCATAATGCTTGGATGAAGTCATAAAAATGTCTAATAGGCATTTGAATTCAACAGACTTCTTTGATTTCCAACTTTATAGAATTTCTTCAAAACTCTTCTCAGAATTGATTACTTTTCCATATTCAGTCTATGAGGAACGTTCCCGCTTAGTTACGACAACTCTTATAGTCTCCAGATGTGTATCTATCCCTTTCATAATCATTGTTTCACAGTGGTGCATATATAATCTCTTATTATACATGAACTCCTGTTCTCACTTATTCTTATACATCGTGTCCATCTTCTTCGTTAAATCATAGCCCTCTTGGGATGGAAGTCACATCTACACTTATTTCCTTTGGAACTTTCCACCCAGCCTTGCAAAAACACTCTGCCCATTGTAGCTACTTAATAAACATTGGCTCATTGCCTGAAGGAAGCAATTGACAACCCAGTCATAAAAAATTCACAGTGGTGCATAAATTTACCAATTTAATTTTTTTATGTTCCTCTGAGAGGTGATTAACAAAATATTTTCTAATCTTAGTTGAGATCAGCTCTGGCAACCAGACAAAAAGAGGAACAAAGTGTCACTTACACTCATGGCTGGCTGAGTTTGTGACAGCAGCCTTCTCAGTGTGTGAAAGTTAAACTTATATAAACGAGCAGAAAACAACGTGCTTGTTGCTGTGGACTTTTTGAATTTGCTTCTTTCCTTACTGTCCAGATTTGTAATATATGATATCAACTTGGAAGGCATACTAACAATCATACTTCCTAAGAGAAGGAAAACATTTCCTCAAATAATACAAAAATGCAAAATATTAATAGCATGCTGCTCATTTGTCAGAGGGAGGGTGAGCTTTGAATCTGGATACTCCTGGATTTAGATCTTGGTTCTACCACTTCCTCATTATGTGACCTTGCATGAGTCACTTTTTCTATCAGAGTCTTGGTTAATTCAACTATAAAAAACATTAAAAAAAAACAAAAAACTACCACACAGCATTGTTATAAGGATTAAATAAGTTAGAACCTGTAAAATGTCAAGTACTGTTAGTGTGAACCAACCCCTAGCTAATATTTTTATTAAATTTTCTTCCACAACAGCTTCTATTTTGTTACAGATATTGGTTGCTAGAGGGGGAGCTGGTGAGGGGAAGAAATTATGTAATCTTTTCATGATCAGATAATAGCTGTAACAGGGAGCAATACTCCCCACGCCAATTTCTCCCCCGCTACTTCTCCACCTCCTCACCACAAGCAAGGTTCATCAGTGACAGCAGTCAAAATATCAGTCTGCAGCATGCCCTGCACAACATTTATTTGCATAGTTTTCCTCTCTGTTCTTATAATACTTTCATTCCAAAACAGAAGATAGAGTTATGGCAACCTCTAGGGACTGCTTGCCAAAATCTTCAATCATTCAGGCTCATCAGTCTCAAGTCGGGTTAAATGCCCCCCAGACGTCTCCTCCCAGGCCTCATACATGTCACCAGAAATCTTTATCACACAGTTTGTGTGTGCCCAGCACCCACACCAATTCTTCTACTCAGTGTCCACAAATGTATTTGCTGAGTGAATCAACCTCTCTATGAAGCCTGCACTATTCTCCCCCAAAATCTATTCAATAAATCTCTTTCCTTTTTTTTCCTGTGGGCCCACCTTTCTCCTTGGATTAACCCAACCTCATTATTCTGTGATGTGTGGTTAAATGTTTCCTTGTCTTTTCATTTCTGCAAGATGGTGAGCTCCATGAAGGTGAGAAGGGGGTTTCTCCAAGGAGGGGCTTGTGCCAGCTTCTCACATAGCAGTGTTTAGTGAGGACTAACAATCTGGGAATTTTTAATATGCGAGAAGGGCCATCAGAAGTGGGACTTGTGATCACACTTTGAAGAGAAAACACTGTCAGTCACAAGAGTTAGTACCACATAAGTCTACTTTTTAATTCCCTAAAATAAGACAGGTCCACCAAAACTCTCTAGTCCAGGAGTGAAAGAATGATACACTTTGGCGTAAAATGTGCTGTGTTGTGCCATGTTGCTCAGTTGTATCCGCCTCTGCGACCCTGTGGACTATAACCCGCCAGGCTCCTCTGTCCATGGGGTTCTCCAGGCAAGAATACTGGAGAGGGTTGCCATGCCCTCGTCCAGGAGGTCTTCCCGACCCAGGGATAGAACCCAGGTCTCCTGCATTGTGGGTGGATTCTTTACCGTCTGAGCTACCAGGAAGCCCATGGTGTAAAATAATAAAGGATAATGGTGATTAGGACAAACCTGATAGAATTTTTGGCCACTGTCAAATACTGTTGCCAACGCTTTTCAAAAGAAGTGTATTTTATATAATAAAGTGTATTTTACATGTATTTTATATAATATCTCCCAAATTTTTAAATGTTGGGAACCAATTCATTTAAAAAGAATCAAAAACATTGTGCAAGGCAAGCTAAAACCATTTTGGGTCAAAGGAGACCTATAAACTGTCAGTTTTTTTAACTCTCCTGCCTGGATTGATAGTAATCCTTCCTAATTATTGAGGGATAACTTTAAGCAGTGCCCCATGCTAGGAATTTCACATTAATTATATTTGTGAATGTGCCTCCCTACGATCAGAGTACCACTGATCTGGAAAACATTAAGACACCCACTTCTCAGATGAAGAAACTGAGCTTGCAGAATTTAAGTTACACACATTAGTTGACAACATCAAACATGTCACATTTCCACAGGCACAGGCTGATTTTTGTTTGACCACAACATAAAAATAGCTTTGCTTCATGAGCAATTCCAAACATGCTATTATTTCACATCTTGCTCTCCCACTGTTTTCTGAAATACCTGATCAAAGCAAAGTCAAGGTTGGAAACTGCTGCTCTGTATTCTGAAGTTGCTAAAGTTTGCTATATACACTCTGAAAACCTCACCTTAAGTTTACAACTATTAGTCTTTCAGAGAAGGAAATGGCAACCCACTCCAGTGTTCTTGCCTGGAGAATCCCAAGGACAGCGGAGCCTGGTGGGCTGCCGTCTATGGGGTCGCACAGAGTCGGACACGACTGAAGCGACTTAGCAGCAGCCGCAGCATTAGTCTTCCAAAAGACAGTCCCCCACAAATACTGAATAGAAAAAAAATCTTAACTATCTTTATCCAAATATGAGATTGGAGCCAGGAAGAATATACACAAACGGAGGAAAAGTGAGAAAGATGGTGCAGACATCGGGAAAAGATTAAAACTAACGTGTTGCATTCAGCAAACGTTTTTGAGTACAGACCAAATTCAAAGCTCTGTACAAGAAGTTATTTTAATACCCCGAGGCTAGGATGATTTCAGATTTGAAAGACATTTTAAACTTAGAATCAATAGGAATTGGTGACTACTATGAAGTGGAGGGTGTGGGCGAGGGAATAATCAGAGATGACACCTCCGAAAGCAAGAGGAGGCTGGTGGAGCCATTAACCCAGATGCAGGCACGCAGGAGAGAGAGCGCGGCTTGGTGTGGAGTGCACCGGGGATGCGCTGACCGCAGAAGCGGGGTCCCAGAGCGTGCGGCGAAGCGGACAGACAGCCGTCAGTAAGGCAAGAGAAAGGTACGGCGACCTGAGCTGGATAGCAACGACGTGGCGCCGAGAGTCTGGAGGAAGATAGCAGTTCCGGCATCTCTGCTTTCTGGGTGATAATTATGAACCACGAAAAGAAGAGTCGGAAAATCACCAAATTTCCTGGAGGGACATGGGGACGATGGCGGGGAACGGCACATTGGGAGTTGAGTTCCCATATCCCAAATATAGGGATCCAAATATAGGGATTTGCTGCCACAGTTCCACAGTGTCCTTCTAAAACACTTCCCTACGGACTTCCCTGATGGTCCACTGGCTCAGACTCCACACTCCCAAAGCCAGGGGCCTGGGTTCAATCTCTGATCAGGGAACTAGATCCTACATACTGCAGCTAAGGGTATGCATTCCACAACTAAAGATCCTGTGTGCCCTAAGACCCAGCACAGCGAAATAAATAATAAAAATAATAAATATTTTAAAAACCAATAAAACACTTTCTTAGATGCTTAATGCTGAATGAATTCTCACTGTAGTTCAATTTTATGGATCATTGTTTGTAGCTTAAAATGTAAGCAAGGGCAATGGGTTTTCAAACTGTGCTGTTCAAAGCCCTAAGGATTTTATGGAGGGGCTTAGAATTCAAAGACCACTGAAGATCAGAGTTCTGGGCCCTTAATTCAACCAGTGAGATTCCCTCTTGATTTGTTTTACATGATGGGCTTCTCAGATACAGGTCCCAGCTAAAAAGAATTCCAGTGTTAAGACATTTTTTAAAAAAGAAAAAAAGCTTTAAAATTCACTGAAGTATCTTGGTCAATTATAAAGTGAAAAGTAATTTGTTATGCCTCATAATGTAATGCAGTTTATAAATTTTCCATAAATTACAGTAGATTTAATGGTATCCAATTAATAATGTCACTATAACTAACATTTCTAGTTGCATTCTTGAGTGAGAGAGAAAAGAATAAAGATGTAACTAGTATGTTATGAATTTCACAAACTCTGGCTACATTCACGGGAGTGTGTTGTTTACCTGAAAGTTCTCCTTCACAACTGTTGGCAGAAATAAAGGTTGAGAACTAGTGATCTCAATGATATTCAAAGTCCTCAATGCTTATAGAATGTCCAATCCTCTCACTGCCAGTACAGAACCAGGGAAGAACAAATGGTTCTCTAAAGGGTCAGAGACTGAGGCCCTTTTTAAGAGCCACAGGTCAGATCTCAAAAGCCTGGCATGTCATTTATCCCCTTTCAGAAAACAGCAACAAGTCTGGAGACCCAACAGTATCCCTCTTGTCATGCCCTGAAATAGTCATCGGCTGTGGACTCGTTTTTGTGATTTGGTTTCCCATCTCAGCATATATGCAATTTTGTTTTCCTTTTATACTACTTTTGCTATGCTGTGTGCTTAGTCGCTCAGTCACGTCCAACTCTTTGTGACCCCGTGGACTGTAGCCCGCCAGGCTCCGCTGTCCATGGGGATTCTCCAGGCAAGGGTACTGGAGTGGGTTGCCATGCCCTCCTCCAAGGGATCTTCCCAGCCCAAGGATGGAACCTAGGTCTTCCACATTGCAGGTGGATTCTTTACTGTCTGAGTCATCAGGGAAGCCCTTTTGCTATATCACCTTAAAAACTCCCCAAAAGACAGGATCCAATTTGGTTGGTAGGGCACTATCCCAAATGAAATTCCCCTGTGGTATGTTACAAACATTTGAGAGAAGTCTCTGATATGAAAGACAGGGATACAACAGACAGGCAGAGGAAAGAAAATCAGAGAGGCAATGCAGGGTGAAGAAAACCTCGGAAATATATGAATACATTCACAGAGATGGAGAAAAGAAAATATACAGATCCATGAAACAATAGGATGATATAAAAGGATATCGAGAAATCAAAAAAGAGTTCTTGACAAAAATGAACGGTGGTAGTAGCGTTATAGTGAATCAGACAACAGTGAAAATAGACTACTAAAAAATTCAGTGGTTCCAGAAGGAAGCAGAAAAATGTGAACAGTGAACTGTGATTCAATAGGACAGAAAGGAAACCAAGAGTATAGTGGTAAACTTAAATTCAATCAGTTAGATAATTACGTTGAATGAAAATAGTCTAAACACTCCAATTAAAAGGCATAGATTATCAATCTGTATGGGGGAAAGACACAACTATATGCTAATATATAAAAGGCACTTTAAATATAAAAATAGTTGAAAGTAAAAGGATAAAAATGATGTGCCATGAAACCCTGCAAAGGAGGATGAGAGAATGTTGTGATATAATTGAAATGGCTCATGTATTAATTGAACATACATTGTCAAAATCTGACAAAACTGTATACTTAGTGTCTTACTTTGCACATAAATTATATGGTGGGAAAGAAGATGTTTAAAAATTTAAAGATGATTGTTGAAATTCAAAACACAAAATAAACCTTAAAATAAATATTAGTTACTCCTCAGAAAGTAGAAAAATAACATTAGTGCATTAGTGTTCTAAAGTAGAAGACTGATAAGAAAATGAGAGCATTAATACAACAGATCCAATTTCATTGTAATAGGTGAGTTCCATATGAGAATGTAGAAAGTAAAATTCAAAATTAACTTCAAAAAGTGTCAGCAGAACTGAAAAACATGTTTCCAGATGAATGCCTAACAACAGATGAAAATAGACCCATATTAATGGCACATTCTCGAAAAATATCAGGACACTGGGAAGAATAGATATAAAAAATCAATCAGAGAGAACAAGTTTTGCACACAAACCATCAAAAATAATGATGATATTTTGTTTTTTTCGTTAACAACAGTAGAAACTATGAGACAACAGAGCAACATCTTTAAATTGTAAGGGAAAATGATTTGCCATCTGAATTTGTATCCAGCAAACTACCAATCCAAACTGTTAATTAAGTGTGAAGGTGGAATAAATACATTTCAGAGTATGCAGGTCTCAAAAATTTGACCACCCATCCTTTCTTTCTCAGGAAGCTACTGAAGGATATGATCCACTAATATGAGAGAGGAAATGAAGAAAAGACTCATAACTAAAGAAACAGACGCTTCAACACAAAAAAGAGATGAAGGAAATCCCAAGATGCAATCCTAGAAGGACAGCAGATTTAAAGACACTATCTAAATTTTAGTGGGTTAGAAGTCCCTGGGAAAGAAAGTTATCTCCAAAAGATGATATTGATAGAATATCCAGTATATTAATAAGAAATTCAAACAACAGTATGAGAATTTGTGATAAGTACATAAAAAGAATTACCATCAGCAAAAGAAAGGTACTTGTTAATTCTAGGAAAAATAAAATGTGCAAACAAAGAAAAATAATTACAGCATACTGCATTACTCAAGTGTAGCGAACATTTATATAGTTACAATTGTTTAAATGCTGCATATGGATCGCTTGAGATTTTTGAATACTATAAAGCTTTACTGAGAGAATGAAAGAGTGAGTGGATGGGAAGTGCATGTGTGTGGTTTGGGTGGACAGGGTGTCCATATGTAGAATAACCACAACAAAATACCCAACAACATGTGAAAGTGTTTGCCTCGTGGTAAGGAGGAATGTGAACATGGGGAAGCAGAATTGGTGGGGCGGATTTTTTTGTAACAAGCCTGTTCACTCTGTAAACAATGTGAGTGTAGTATTTGACACAATAAATTAATTTTTAAAATACGAAAAAGCCTAAGAGATATTTTTAAACAAAGCTAGAAGAAATTGAGAGAGGAGTGGACGAACATAGGAATGGATATCACATGGCCTCTCTCTGAACCCCTCCTTAATTCGTTTATTAAGTAGAGGTAACATAAAAATATGACCAACAGCAGTGAAGGCACATCCCCTCATAACTAGTTATATTACTGGCGAGACTGACATTCTTTCCCCTAAAGAGATCAGCGGCTTCACCAAAGAATGTTAAGCATGGAACATCTTAACACCATGAAATTAAAAACAAAGGAAGTGTATGGAAAGAAAAGTAAGATTGAGAGATTGCAAAGAGCAAATGAAATCAAATCTTCATTAGAAAGTAATTAAGACCAAGCCCCTGAATAATTCTGCAACTTCCCCAGAATGCTAATGGTAGGAATTGGGAGTGTTAGTAGTTTCTTCATGAATCGTTCCCACAGTTTGGCACTATTTATCACTTCTGCCTTTTGTTTTCCTGAAAACACTTGCATACCCTTTGATCATCCAAAATTATCAAAAACCAATCTACACTTTGTTTTACTAAGATTACCTGAGTCTCTGTTGGAGAAGTACGTAATCAAGGCTGACTGAGGCTTGCTGCTGTCTTATTTGTGCTTTGCCCTGCCCTTTGGAAGGCCAAATAACTGGTTAAATCATCTGGCCTGCCCCAGTTCTGGATGCCTGGAACTTTTCTTTCTGATTTGGCCTCTACTAGTAGACATACAGGCATGGACTTGGGAAAAATTAGGAATACCTGGTTAACTCTTTGAGCTCAAAAATGTGTCTACTATTGAACAGAATGGCTAAAAATCATTAGCCAGAGCCAAGAACATCTCATTCTCGTTATAAGATAGTCTATTGACTTTCCCTTTTCTGAGACTCAAAAAAAAAAAAAAATTAGTCCTGGAAGGACGGAACAATGATAATTAATTTTATTCTGACTTTAAACTCAAAGAGTTTAATCAGAGAGGACCTGACATAAATTTCCTTCTATTGTGCACTCTCTCTATGCTAGCCATTATTTTAGACCTTTTATAGACTGAGCCTGGCGGTCTACAGTCCATGGGATTGCAATCAGCCGGACATGACTGAATGACTAAGCACACATGCATAGTCCTCAGTATACCTCTTCAAGATATCTATTCTATCTGCAGTTTACGGGTGAGCATACCAGGGCTTTGAGCATCGAGTCTTCTCTAGATCACCTGAGCAGCTTCAGCAGCATCATGACCAGTTGGAGTCCCATCTTCCCATCATTATTATCCACCATTGCATTCTAGGGAGGGGTGTCCTTGCAACAGACAATTATACCTAACCCATAGTTCTTTCAAGGATTAAATAAATAAAATAACACAACTAATGAAGATGAAATTAAGAGATGCTTGCTCCTTGGAAGAAAAGCTATGACAAACCTAGACAGCATGTTAAAAAGCAGAGACATTACTTTGTCAACAAAGGTCCCTATAGTCAAAGTTATGGTTTCTCCAGTAGTCATGTATGGATGTGAGTGTTGGACCATAAAGAAGGCTGAGTGCCGAAGAATGATGCTTTTGAATTGTAGTGCTGAGAAGAGAGTCCTTTGAATAGCAGGATCAAACCAGTCCATCTTAAAGGAAATCAACCCTGAATATTCATTGGAAGGACTGATGCTAAAGCTGAAGCTCCAATACTTTGGCCACCTGATGTGAAGAGCTGACTCATTGGAAAAGATACTGATGCTGGGAAAGTTTGAGGGCAGGAGGAGAAGGGGACGACAGAGGATGAGATGGTTGGATGGCATCATCAACTCAATGGACATGAGTTTGAGCAAACTCTGGGAGATGGTGAAGGACAGGAAAGCCTAGGGTGCTGCAGTCCATGGGGTCACAAAGAGTCAGACATGAGTTTCAGACTGAACAACAAGAAAGCAGTGAGACCAGTGTCCTAAACATAGTGAGCCCTTTATACAGACCAGCTGTTAATGTGATCCTGTCATTAGATATTTAAGACGCTAGTAACCCTCCTTTCTTCTTCTTTTTATTTTCTCTTCTTTCCTGGCCAAAAGGAATTAAGAGACACAATATGTCTGTAAGTAGAAAGTGGCGGCTCCATGACTTCGGGTATTTATATAAATGTCCTTCCTCCTCCAGAAGATCTTGTCTACCGATCAGGGCACATTTCCTGCAGGACACAGCCCGTTCTCTAAGTCACAGTCTGGCTATTTAACAAGAGTTGGCACCCAGTATGAAGCATATTTTACTTTGGTCAGACCAGGACTGAAGGACCCACACTGCTCCCTGTGACTTCCAAGACCAGCATCATAAATAAAGTGATGCTTGTTGAAATGATTTACTCTTACTCATTCCCTTCTCTCACACACACAGACTGAGTGGTGATGAGCCCCAAACGGGGTTTGCATGGATTTCTAACACTCTTTGATTAGCAAGCTATGGCACTGCTTTATGTGGATATAAGCACGGCAGGCATCCTACTTTGAGCAGATAGTAGGCTAGAGCTAACAACTGCTTTAATGCAATAATTCCCAGCAAGAGCCTCTTGCTTTACACCCTCAACCAATCACTGTTTCATGCACTTATCATACAATTTTTCCTATGTGCTCCCTTACACATCCCCATATAATCTAAACCTTCATGTAAACGCCTTCCCTTCATCCTTTCCCAACAAATACCACCCAGTTACAGATGAGTTCTCTCCCTCCTTTTTCTCCTCACATGCCTCGGTCTTTAGGTAAATCTCGACTGCTTTTCTGAGTCAATTCTTATCTCCCATCTCCAGGCTGTTGGTGGAGGCACAGCTGCTGGGAAGCTGCTCATCTCCCCGTCTCATCTTTAGTCTTCTCTCAAAGTTTCTTCCAACAATACGTGAGAAGGGAGTTCTCTGGTCCCTTCCTCAAGTGTCTGCCTGCAGGAAAGATGAAAGAAGGCCCAAAATCTAGGACACATTCTGTTACTCACCACTCGGCACAACTCTTTGCCTTAGTCCTGACAGCACACAAATGAGTACAGGCATAATTCTTCTGCTGTGACAGACGACAATAGTGCCTCTTGTAAGCCCCACATGAGCGCACGTTCATCCTTACACGAATCCGTCCAATAAAGCACCTTACTTGCCTGCCACGTGTTAACCACCTTGGTAAACGCCAGAGATACAAAGGTGAATCAGAAGGAAACTGGACTAGAGGCGGAAGGAAGCCAATTAAAACAACATGGCAGTTCAGGCAAGGCCCAGAGTGAACCCAAATGGTGCCAGTGAAACCAGGAAGCAGAGCCAGAGACATGAGATATAAGAAGGGTGTCTCAGAAGGCTGTGTTTACAGTAAGTCTCCTACATACAAATGAGTTCTGTTCCAGGAGCACTTTCATAAGTCCAGTTTGTAAATCCAACAAAGTTAGGCTCTATACCCAACTAACACAATCGGCTATATAGTACTGCAGTGTAATAGGTTTATGGTACTTTTCACACAAATAATACATAAAATACAAACAAATGCACAGAAGACCTTTTTAACCTTATAGTACAGTTCCCTGAAAAGTACAGTAGTATGCTGTATGTTGTACCTTGAAAAGTACATTAGTACAACAACTGGCATAGAGGGGCATGTTTGTATCTTTGAAAATTCACAACTTGAAAGTTTGTATACAGGGGACTTACTGTATTGCATGTGAGGAACAAGGGGAAAAGCGATGAAAGCCTAGAATGACTCCAAGATTTCTTGATGAGACTGAGCTAACAATGCTGTCACTCCTGGGTCAGAGGGCCAGGAGAAACCAGTTTGGAGGGAAGTAATGAGTCCAGTTTTGGAAACTGAGATACCTGTGGGATCTGGGATCTCAAGGTATCAATAGCTGTGAAGTATTTAGACTAGAGCTAGAAATGTAAGTTTGTGAGGTTGAATACTCACCTCAAACTAGAATCTCATGCTTGATATCCTCAAAAGGAATCAGACACTTTTTAAAAAGAATATTTAATAAGAATTGCTTGCAAGAACACAATTATCTTCACTTCAAGATACTCTACATTTCTTTAGGAACATGAACCATATTGTTTTGGCTTCATGTTGTCACAGAATTCCTTTAACTCAACTGAATCTTGTTCTGATGACATTGTCTGATGAAACAGAAGGCGTTTAGAAGATACAGACCCTGGGAACTCATGAACGCATCTTCTGTAGTGACTTTAAGGATCTGACCCTTATCTTTTGGAGGCTTCCCCACCCCATTATGAGAGAAATGCTTGTTCCTTCCAGTAGCAGCAATGGTTGCATTTCTCAACAGCTGGTTTGTGTTTCTTGCATTGTGCAACTGTGATGAGACTTCACTCTCATCTGTTTTCTCAAAAGCTTTGAACCAAATTTGAGACTTAAAACAAACATATTTAGCCTCACCCCTGGGTAATGTTTTCTCCCTTACTTTTCTTCATTCCTTTTGCCTCATACTTATTTTGTGCTACTCAGCTGGATTTCTTTTTTATATCCTTATTAGCAGTTTTAAAAATCATTCCTGAGACAAGATGTATTATTTAGAAAGTAATTATTCATTCATTCATGATCCTTTAGAGTTCACGAATCCTCAACTTATAGATGAAAGTCATGGAAGAGGATGAGATGTCTAGTGAGCACATGCACAAAAAAGAAGAAAATGGATCATTCACATTTCAGAGTGGACAATGGGAGGAACTGGTAAAGGAGACTGGAGAGAATTCATGAGATGATCCTGAGAGAACTATGGCATGGAAGCCAAGGAAGGAAAACAGACTGTGGGCCAAATGCTGCAGACAGATCAACAAAAGTCAAGTCTACAAATAGCCCATTAGATTTGGTGATCAGGTGACAATGAACAGAAATAGAAATTTTATTTATCTGGAGATTTCATTTCTTTGCCTAATTCTCAGAGAATGCATCAAAGCAGAAAATAAAGATAATTCTTGTGAGGCATCTGACTCAGAAGGGAACAGGAGATATTAAAAGACAGAGGTTAATTTGTGATCAAGGATGAAGTTGTATTTCATTAATGTATTGAAGAGATTTGTGCATGTTAAAACTACCAGGAAGAACTAATTGCAAGAGTAGAACAAAAGCACAGGAAAGAGCAATAAGAAGCAGTGGATCAAGTTTAGGGTGATTGAAGGTTACCGGCAAAGACTGAGTAAAGGATTTCAGAGGTGGTGCTGACTGGGTCCAGCTAGTAGCCATGTGGGTAGCTGGAGCATGTGAAGGTCAAGATGTTTTAAAATTGAAGTATTGAATTCATCATCCGTGTAGATGGTAAAGTGACCCAGGATCATGGCTTGACTTGGATTACTGTGATCCAGATGGCAAAGTGGAAGTGAAAGTGAAGTTGCTCAGTCGTGTCCAACTCTTTGTGACCCTGTGGACTTAGCCTACCAGGCTCTCTGTCCATGGGATTTTCCAGGCAAGAATACTGGAGTGGGTTGCCATTTCCTTCTCCAGGAGATCTTCCCGACCCAGGGATTGAACCCAGGTCTCCCACACTGTAGGCAGGCGCTTTACCGTCTAAGCCACCAGATGCCAAAACTCTCAACAAATGAGGAAGAGAGACCTCAATTGGATAACGGCCAGAACAAGGTTAGATGGTGATATGGTCAGAAGGCAGAGTTCAAAACAGAAGGAGGTTTTGATTAAAGACAGAAGAGAGGTAGTTTGCCAGAAGTGATGGCAATTTGGGGGATAGTGCAGTGCTGCCTCAGAGCCTGTGAGATATGCCTGTGATAGGAGGCAACATTTTGCACTATATCTATGTGAGATGTCTGCAGTGAGGAGGGACCCAGCTGGAGGAAAGCTGAACTTCAGTTAGGGCAAGAAGGTGAGAGGTTAACGGCCACTCTGATGTGTATTTGGAGGAAGGTTAGAGATGGGGGTTAGAAGGGAAAAGTTCATTTCCATCCATCTCCCACTTCTTTGGAAAAGTAGAGATGACGACAACACACACAAGTCTCCAAATGAATACCTACAGTTTAGAGATGTCAAGTCAGGAAAGCAGATCTGAAATATTGATGAAATGGAAACTTTCTCGCAACACACAAATGGCAGCCACTGCCACAGCTTTTACTGTGACATGACCCATGCTAGGAAGCTTCTATTTATTTGGAAGAGGAAAGAGACAGAGGAGGACCACATCACCAGTGAGTGTCTAATTTGTCAGAGTAGGGGCGGAGGAAGCAATGATTTTAAGGCATTAGTAAATGAACAGTCCTGATTAGAGACACAAGGAACCCAATTCTTCCCCTTTAGAACTCATGGGAGTGAACCAGGTGAGGAGCTCTACTATCACTCGGGGAAAAGAAAACCTGGGCTTGTTCCTGTCTTTTCACAAATCAAAGGAATCAAATATACATGATTGTCTTGCTCATAAATTTTGTTTTAAAAAACAGTTTGTTTCATATTGCACTGTTAAAGAAAATAGCTACTTGTTAGTCGCTATGGTCACTTTGATGTACTAATAATTCTCAGGAGTGTTTTTAAGTGAAATATAGAAGTTCATAGATGGTTCACATGAGAGTCAAGCCTAGGCATTTGGGCAAGGAGTGAGAGAATGCAAGTGATCAGATTTTTCTGTGAAGATCATTCTGTATTGTATTCTATCACACTTACATCTTAAAGAGTTTTAACTCAGAGCTTTGAATATGGCACAGGTTAGGTAGCAGCCAGGTTTATACAATAAAGCCTAATATCTCTAAATTAAAAAATCAGTAGCTATTTGCCAACTAAATTTCCAATCTGCTACATCAAATTTTTGCATAAAAACTATACCCTCTAGAATTCTACATTTTTATAGCTCTCTTCCTCATAATAGTGTATATTTAGTACAGTATCAAGCTCACCCTTTTTGCTTTAATTTTTTACATTTATGTTATTTTCTAAATGAATAATTTTCTATAAAGCTTAAAACAGGACTGTTGCAATGGTTATTTCCACCATATTAAATGTACATTATAAAACAATTATGATATTAAAAAATATCACTGTCTTCTTTTCACCAAAACACCCACTTCCAATTTAGAATCTGGAACAGTCAGATTGCTCTAATATTGCTACTTTATACATTTTATTTGCAGTCATTATGTTTTCCCCATCGTCATCTAATTTTTTGAAACCATAAGCGTTTATTGAATACATGATTCAAAGTAAAAGCAATAATTTAAAACAGACTTGCTTAAAACAAATATTCCTGAAAAATTAAAAGCAAAAGCTCATTGATATTTTCTGCTACCAAACGGCAGCACTATGAAATGGAAACCTGAACCATATATGAACACAGTTCACAAAAGAAATGAGGCTTAACATTCTTTATTGTGTTAAATACACTTTTTCTGATCTCTCGCCTGCCCAATCACTCTCTTTCACATCACTACCATCCCACCCACCACTTTAGCTCAGGTTCCTTTTAGATTGGCAGTAAAATCTGACAGTATATACTTGTATAGTTTATTGCATTGGTATCATATTAAAAATAATACATCAAAAGACCATCCACACTCCAAGAATACTTTAGAAATTCTTCCTCTTTTTTCTAATACTTTTATGGGGGATTTTATAATTAAATATTTAATCTATACTATTTAATTTAGAATGAATGTGAGCTAGAGTTCCAATTATCTTTCTTCTTTCCCTCCTTGCTCTCTTTCCAAATGTCAGCCAATTACTCCAACACCATGCATTAAATAATATACTTTTTTCCCCATTGATTTTAATAGCACTTTTGCCTTATATTAAATCCTAGCATTAATAATAGTTTATACTTTTACAGTGCTTACAACATGCCAGTCATTGTTTTAAATACTTTACATATAATATCATTACAATAACTCTATGCAGTATGAACTACTTTATCCCCTTTTATAGATGAGAAATTTGAAAGACAGAGGATTTAAGAATTTGCCCAAGGTCACATGCTATACTGCTCTCATCTGTTATATACACCTAATCCTGAACTCTGCTCTAGCCCATTATCAACCCCTCAGCAGGTAGCATGCTTTTTTCCAGTTTCTTTTTTTTTTTTTTTTTTTGATTGATAAAAGTTAAACTTTAATTCCTGCTATTTTTATCATTATTTTTTAATTGGAGGATAACTGCCTTACAATATTGTTGTGGTCTCTGCCATACATCAACGTGAATCAATCATAACCATACATATATCCTTTCTTGAGCCTCCCTTCCCACTCCCATTCCACCCCCTACATCATCACAGAGTGTTGGGCTGGGCTGCCTCTGTTACTAGCAGCTTCCGCTAGTTATCTATTTCACACATGATGGTGTATATACGTCCAAGGTGCTTTCTCACTCTGTCCTCCCCTCTCCTTCCTCCACTGTATCCACCAGTCCACTCTCTATGTCTGCACCTCCCTTTGCTCTCTGTAAACTGGTTCACCAGTACTCTTTTTCTAGATTCCATATATATGTGTTAATATACGATACTTGTTTTTCTTTTTCTGACTCACTTCACTCTGTATGACAGGCTCTAGGTTCATCCACCTCACAACTGACCCAAATCCTTTCCTTTTTATGGCTGAGTAATATTCCACTGCGGGCTGGTGTGCTGCAGTCCACGGGGTTGCAAAGAGTTGGACACAATTAAGTGACTGAACAACAACAATATTCCATTGGGTATTATCATACTTTTCATTACTGTAACTACATATATTTTAATGTCTCCTGGGAACCTGCCCCTCATTGTTCTTTTAATGCTTTCTTGCTATTTTCAATCTTTAATGTAAATTTCATCATTAACTTGACAAGTTAAAAAAATGTATTTTGAGTAGAATTGCATGAAATTTATAATTTTGGGAAAACTAATGTCTTTATAACACTGAGTCATCCCATCCAGGAACATGCCAAGATTCTTCATTTATCTGGATCTTCTTTTACAATGTGTTCTTCAATATAATGTTGTGATTTTCTTCAAAAAAAGTTTCATACATTTCTTGCTAAATTTATACATGGGCATTATATTTTTCCTTGGTTTTTCCATTAATTTCCCATCACTCACAGGTTAAAAACTCAATCAGAAAGTTCTTGATTTTTTTATATCTTTCCCACACCATACTGAACTCTCATAGTCACTTGTAAAAGATTTTCAGTTGATTTAATTGAATTTTGAGGCATTTAATTACATCTTCTGAAGTGAAAAATAATTATGCTTGCTTAGTACTTATTTGTCTTCCCATTTTATTGCTATGATTAAAACCTTTAGAACGAATATTAAATAGCTGTTAAGGCAGAAAGTATTCATTGTACCCCAGTATCTACTCTCTTCTTCATCCACAGGAAACCCTAGTTTTTAGAACAGCACAAGCCTCCTCAGAATAAAGGCTACAGTTGCCAGCATCCTTCACACTAAAGTGAAGCCATGTGACCACCACCTGGCCAGTATCAGCAGAAGTATCTGTGGCAACTTCCATGAATATTCTTTAGAAACAGCAGGTGCTACACTGATCTCCTTTCTTCTTTACCCATTGTCCTTTTTCCCATCCTTCTGCCTTAAATACAGACATGATACCTGGAACTTGAGTTGTCGTCTTAAAATATGAGAATGAAGACCACACCTGATGGGATTTTTTGTTTCCATACTTGGTATCCTCAGGTACCAGGAGTGATAGAATGAATATGGGTACCTGAAGAGGACACTTGACCACCCTTAACTGTCTTTCTCCAGTTTTCTCAAACAGAAGGAGAGAAATAAAACCTAGGAGAGAATAAGATGGCGGAGGAGTAGGTGGACGTGGAGTACATCCCTCTCCATGGATACATTAGGGCTACACCTTTGGACACAGAAGTGCATTCAGAACACCAGCTGAGAGGGGACAGGAGTACCTGACCAGTGGAAAAGAATACATAGAACCACGCAAAACTCAGTAGGACAAAGGAACAAGAGGGGAAAACAGGAGTGTCAGTAGGACTGAACCTGCCCTCAGTGGGTGGGGGAACTGAAGCACATGTAGGGGAATTCCCACATCGGGGCAATTGTCTGACTCAGAGGAGGAACACTTAAGGCTGAGAGTGAAACAGCTGATCAGTCGCAGCCTAAATGGAATGAGTCCTTGCTGCAGCCGCAGCCATACATACCCCGTACAGGGACACAGGTCACCTTCAAGGTGCAGTGGCTGGGAGCTGGAGTTTACGGATTGTGGAGCAATCCCAGGGCGAGGGCTGCTGTTGACTGTGGAGAGACAGATCCAGGGGATGTGAGGGAGGAGACTGTGGTGGGAAATGCCTGTGGAGGAAAGCCGGGCAGCCGTAGGAAGCAAGGCGATACTGCTGACTCACGCGTAGGGGGTGGAGCCCTCAGCATAGCCTCTCTTACCCCACACTGCCAGCATCCGCAGCAGAACAAGAGAGGCTGGCCCATCAAATGCCTGAGGCTCTGAACTGCAGAGTAGGACCCCACTGAGGTGCCCCTTCAAGTGCCTGATGCCTAATCTACAGAGTAGGACCCCCTGAGGTGCCCCTTCAAGTGCCTGATGCGCCAAGCTGCGGAGTAGGACCCCAGCCAGGGTGCCCCTTTAAGTGCCTGACAGGCTGATCTACAGAGTAGGGCCCCAGCCAGGGGACCCATCTATGTGCTTGAGCCGCCAAACAATAGAGAAGGACCCCGGGCAAGGGAGCCTTTTAAATGCCTGAATGGGCAGAGCTGCTGAGAAAGACTGGCCAAAGAGGCCTTCTGATCGCCAGCTACAGGAGGCCCCAGAAAGGACTCTGACAGGGCCATAACTCCTGCGGCCGAGACAGTCCACATCCCTGCACGCTTGGTGGGGAAGGTGCCGGCAGGGTCACCACACCTGAAGCAGCTGCCCCACCTTCACGTTCAACGCTCACTGGGGCAGGGCTGCCACGGGCAAAAAAAAAAAAAAAAGTCTTGCATTTATGCACACAGGGCCACTTTGGTAGTGTCCAGCTCTTTGCAACCTTGTAGACTGTGACCTGCCAGGGGCTTCTCTGTCAGGGGGCTTCTTCAGTCAAGGATACCAGAGCGTATTGGCCAATACTGGCTGCCATACCCTTCTAGAGCACTGTATTTCCTGCTGCCTGAGCCGCCAACCCCCCTGAGTACCTGGTGCTGCCAGAACCCCTGTGACCCAAGCAGCTGCACCCCCTCCACACCGGGCCCTCACAGGGGCAGACCCAAGTCCTCCAGGGCAGCCTCAGGAGCAAACCCCAGTGGATGACCCCCATGCAGAGGTGGAAATAAAATCACAATTGAAACCCAGGGGCAGTGCGGCTAAGGAAGAAGACCCAAAACCTTCCCACCAGCTGTACAGGCTGCAGATTAAATCCACACGATTAACTAGGCAGACTCTGTGTCTATAGAATATATAAAAGGTCACTGAGAGCTCCCACAGAAGAAAACGCACTAGTTCTGATAGCCATGGACATTGGAGGCAAGAACACACAGGAGTAGGACCAGATTAGACTCTGAGCTGCCCCCACAGCAGGTCCAGAGATCAGCGCAGTGTTGGAGGGCATCCTAGGGAGGCGAGCTGAACTGTGATTCCCAGCGAGGGAAAGGGCTCTAACAGCAGAGACTCAAGGAAAACATTTATTATTCTTATGCTTTGACTTGTTCTGTAGATTCTTTTGTATCTTTTTTTTTTTTCTTTTTTCCCCCTTCCCCCACCCCCTCCCTATTGTAGTTGTTGATTTTATTGACACTATGAAATCTAATTAAGCTTTTGAGTTTTTTTCTTTTTTCAGTCACACTTTTATTGTTGTTATAAACTGCTTCTACATTGGGCTTTTGCAGTACTGTGGAGTTTTCCTTTTTTTTTCCCCTTGCTTCTTCCTTTTTTTCCCCTTGCTTCTTCCTTTTCTCCTTTCCTTTTCTTTTTAATTTTAATTTTTAATTTTTTTAAACCTATTATTATTTTTTCTACAATTATTCCTTTGTTTGCTTTCCCTACTGTTCTTTTTCCCTTGTAGTTAATCTTTAATGTATATAAAGCTTCTTTATTTACCTCTATTTAACTTTGCTTAATCCTTGGAAGGAAAGTTATGACCAACATAGGTAGCATATTAAAAATCAGAGACATTACTTTGTCAACAAAGGTCCATCTCATCAAGGCTATGTTTTTCCAGTGGTCATGTATGGATGTAAGAGTTGGACTGTGAAGAAAGCTGAGTGCTGAAAAATTGATGCTTTTGAACTGTGGTGTTGGAGAAGACTCTTAAGAGTCTCTTGGACTGCAAGGAGATCCAACCAGTCCATCCTAAAGGAGATCAGTCCTGGGTGTTCATTGGAAGGACTGATGCTGAAGCTGAAACTCCAATACTTTGGCCACCTCATGCGAAGAGTTGACTCACTGGAAAAGACCCTGATGTGGAGAGGGATTGGGGGCAGGAGGAGAAGGGGACGACAGAGGATGAGATGGCTGGATGGCATCACCAACTCGATGGGCATGAGTTTGAGTAAACTCTGGGAGTTGGTGATGGACAGGGAGGCCTGGCGTGTTGCGATTCATGGGGTCACAAAGAGTCAGACATGACTGAGCAACTGAACTGAACTGAACTTCGCTTATCTAGTCTTTCTTTTCTTTCCTCTCAACATATTTGTTAGTTTTGTTTTCATTGTTTTATTCACCACTTGGCACCTTGCTTAGTTTTGTTTTCCAGTTTGTGCTTTAGTTAGTTTTGTTCTTAACTGGTAGATATAATTTTTGGTTTCCTTTGTTCTCTGGGTCAATCTACTGTACTTTATTTTTGTTGGACGGTTTTGATTTTGTTTATGGGTGTATAGGTATATGTGCATATTCCATTATTTTAATTATTATTTGCCTGATTTTAACAGTCATTTGTCTGGGGTTCATTTTAATCTCACTTAATGCCATAATAAACCACTTGTGGAATCTTGTTCCTGACCAGAGATCAAGCCCTGAGCCTTTGGAGTGGGAGCACTCACTCCAAGACCCTAGACTAAGAGAACTAACCCTAGGGAGTATCAAATAGTGAAAACTCACACAAAGGAAACCACTTGGATATGAGACCTGGCATCACCCAACCACCAGTAGCACCCTATGCAAGACGCCTCACTAAAAAAAACAAAAAACAACAACAACAACAAAAATACAAACCTAATCATCAGCACACAGGATTACCACCTCACTCAGCCTTGCCCATAAGAAGAAAAAGAAAACAAAACAAAAATCTCAGCACAAATCTCACCCTATACGAAGCTTATACAAACCACTGGACCAATCTTAGGAGGGCAGCAACCAAAAGAAAGAAAGAATTCAGTTTTGAAGCCTGGGAAAAGGAGACCTCAAACACAATAAGTTAAAATATATATATATATTGAAAGGGCAGAGAAATACTACACAAATGAAGGCACATACTAGAAACACAGAAGTCCAAATAAATGAAGAGGAAATAGGCAAACTACATGAAAAAGAATCCAGAATAATGATAGTGAAGATAATCAAAAATCTTGAAAACAGAATGGAGAAAATACAAAAATCAATTAATGAAGACCTAGAAGAATTAAAGAATAAACATACAGAGACAAACAACACAATTACTGAAATTAAAAATACTCTAGAAGGAATCAGTGGCAGAATATCTGCAGCAGAAGAACGAGTCAGTGAACTGGAAGATAAAATGGTGGAAATAACTTCTGAAGAGCAGAATAAAGTAAAAAGAATGAAAAGAACTGAGGACTGGCTCAGAGACCTTTGGAGCAATATCAAATACACCAACATTCAAATTATAGGGGTCCCAGAAGAAGAAGAGAAAAAGAAACCTGATGAGAAGATTTTTGAAGATATTATAGTTGAGAATTTCCCTAACATGGAAAAGGAAACAGTCAATAAAGTCCAAGAGGTGCAAAGAATCCCATACAGGATAAACACAAAGAGAAACACACCAAGACACATACCAATCAAACTAACAAAGACTAAACACAAAGAAAGAATATTAAAAGCAGCAAGGGAAAAGCAACAAGTAACATACATGGGAAACCCCATACATTTAACAGCTGATCTTTCAGCAGAAACTCTGCAGGCCAGAAGGGAATGGCAGGATATATTTCAAGTACTGAAAGGAAAAAATCTACAACCAAGATTGCTGTACCTGGCAAGGATCTCAGTAAAAATTGATGGAGAAATCAAAAGCTTTTCAGACAACCAAAAGTTAAAAGAATTCAGTGCCACCAAACCCGCTTTACAACAAATATTAAAGGGACTTTTATAGTCAAGAAATACAAGAGAAGAAAAAGATCTACAAAATCAAACCCCAAACAGTTAAGAAAATGGCAATAGCAACATGGTGGTGGTGGTTCAGACACTAAGTTGTGTCTGACTTTTGCAAACCCGTGGACTGTAGCCTGCCAGGCTCCTCTGTCCATGGGATTCTCCAGGCAAGAAGACTCGAGTGGGTTGCCATTTCCTTTCTCCAGAGGATCTTCCTGACCCAGGAATTGAACCTCAGTCTCCTGCATTGCAGGTGGATTCTTTACTCACTTAGGTATGAGGGAAACCCTCAATAGGAACATATATATCAATAATTACTTTAAATGTAAGAGGATTAAATGCTCCAACCAAAAGACACAAACTGGCTGAATGGACACAAAAACAAGACCCATAAATATGCTATCTACAAGAAAATCACTTCAGTTTTAAAGACACATATAGAGTGAAAGTGAGATGAGGGGAAAGTATATTCTATGCAAATGGGAAGCAAAAGAAAGCTGGAGTAGCAATCCTCATATCAGACAAAATAGACCTTAAAATAAAGAAGATTACAAGAGATAAGGAAGGACACTACATAATGATCAAGGGCTCAATTCAAGAGGAAGACATAACAATTGTAAATATCTAGGCATGCAACACAGGAGCACCTCAATACATAAGACAAACACTAACAGACATAAAAGGAGAAACTAGCAGTAACACAATAATAGTAGGAGACTTTAACACCCCACTCACATCATGGACAGATCATCAAAACAGAAAATTAATAAGGAAATGCAAGTCTTAAATAATACATTAGATGAGATGGATCTCACTGATATCTTCGGCACATTCCATCCAAATGCAGAAGAATACACCTTCTTCTCAAGCGCACATTCTCCAAGGTAGACCACATCTTGAGTCACAAATCAAACATCAGTAAATTTAAGAATATTGAAATAGTATCAAGCATCTTTTCTGACCACAACACTGTGAAACTAGATATCAATTACTAGGAAAAACTGTAAAAAGCAAAAACACGTGGAGATTAAACAATATGTTTCTAAATAACCAACAGGTTACTGAAGAAATCAAAGGGGAAATAAAAAAATTTCTAGAAAGAAATGACAATGAAAACATGACAATTCAAAACTTATGGGATGCAGCAAAAGCAGTTCTAAGAATGAAGTTTATAGCAAAGCAATCCTACGTCAAGAAACAAGAAAAACATCGAATAGACAACCTAACATTACAACTAAAACAACTGGAAAAAGAAGAACAAAAAAAAAAAATAGCAGAAGGAAACAAATCATAAAGATGCAAACAGAAATAAATGAAAAAGAGATGAAAGAAACAATATTAAACATTAATGAAACTAAAAGCTGGTTCTTTGAGAAGATAAACCAAATGACAAGCCTTTAGCCAGACTCAACAAGAAAAAAAGAGAGAAGAATCAAATCAACAAAATTAGAAGGGAAAAAGGAGAGGTTATAACAGATAATGCAAATACAAAGGATTATAAGAGACTTTTATGAAAAACTACATGGCAATAAAATGGATAACCTGGAAAAAATGGACAGATTCTTTAAAGTTCAATCTTCCAAGACTGAACCAGGAAAAATAGAAATTATGAACAACCCAATTACAAGCACTGAAATTGAAGCTGTGATCAAAAATCTCCCAAAAAACAAAAGCCCAGGACCTCACAGGAGAATTCTACCAAATATTTAGAGAAGAGCTAATGCCTATCATCCTAAAACTCTTTCAAAAAAGTGCAGAGGAAGGAACACTTCCAAACTCATTCTACGAGGCCACCATCACCCTGACACCAAAACCAGACAAAGACAACACACACACACAAAAAAACTACATGCCTATATCACTGATGAACATAGATGCAAAAATCCTCAACAAAATTTTAGCAAACAGAATTCAGCAACACATCAGAAAGCTCATACACCATGATCAAGTTGGGTTTACTCCAGGAATGCAAGAATTCTTCAATATATGCAAATCAATCAATGTGATACACCATATTAACAAATTGAAAGATAAAAATCATATGATAATCTCAACAGATGCAGAAAAAGCCTTTGACAAAATTCAGCACCCATTTATGATTAAAACTCTTCAAAAAACGGGCATAGAAGGAACCTACCTCAACATAACCAAGGCCATATATGATAAGCCTGCAGCAAACATTATTCTCAATGCTGAAAAACTGAAAGCATTTTCCCTAAGATCAGGAACAAGAGAAGGGTGTCCACTTTCACCACTATTATTCAACATTGTTTTGGAAGTCCTAGCTAGAGCAATCAGAAAAGAAAAAGAAATAAAAGGAATCCAGATCAGAAAAGTAGAAGTAACACTCTCACTGTTTGCAGATGACATGGTACTGTACACAGAAATCCCTAAAGATAGTATCAGAAAATTACTAGAGCTAATCAGTGTATTTAGCAAAGTCTCAGGATACAAAAACAATGCACAGAAATCACTTACATTTATATATACTAACAATGAAAAATCAGAAAGAGAAATTAAGGAATCAATCCCATTCACCATTACAACAAAAAGAATAAAATATCTAGTAGTAAACTTACCCAAGGAGACAAAAGAACTGTACACAGAAAATTATAAGACCCTGATGAAAGAAATCAAAGAAGACATAAACAGATAGAGAGATATTCCATCTTCCTGGGTAGGAAGAATCAATATTGTGGAAGTAACTATACTACCAAATGCAATCTACAGATTCAGTGCAATCCTTATCAAATTACCAATGGCATTTTTCAAAGAACTAGAGCAAAAAATTTCACAATTCATATGGAAACACAAAAGACCCCGAATAGCCAAAGCAGTCTTGAGAAAGAAGAATGGAGCTGGAGGAATCAACCTTCCTGACTTCAGATTACACTACAAAGCTACAGTCATCAAGACAGTATGGTACTGGCACAAAAACAGAAATATAGACCAATGGAACAAGATAGAAAGCCCAGAAATAAACCCATGCTCCTATGGGTAACTTATTTTTGACTGAGGAGGCAAGAATATACAATAGGGCAAAGACAGCCTCTTCAATAAATGATGCTGGGAAAACTGGACAGCTGCATATAAAAGAATGAAATTAGAACACTTCCTAACACCATACACAAAGATAAACTCAAAATGGGTTAAAGACCTAAATGTAAGACCAGAAAACATAACACTCTTAGAGGAAAACATAGGCAGAACACTCAGTGACGTACATCACAGTAAGATCCTCTATGACCCACCTCCTAGAGTAATGGAAATAAAAACAAAAATAAACAAGTGGGACCTAATTAAACTTAAAGCTTTTGCACAGCAAAGGAAACTATAAGCAAGGTGAAAAGACAACCCCCAGAATGGGAGAAAATCATAGCAAATGAAACAACTAGCAAAGGATTAATTTCCAAAATATACAAGCAGCTCATACAACTCAATGCCAGAAAAACAAACAACCCAATCAAAAAGTGGGAGAAAGATCTAAACAGACATTTCTCCAAAGAAGACATACAGATGGCCCACAAACACATGAAAAGATGCTCAGCATCACTCATTATTAGAGAAATGAAAATCAAAACTTCAGTGAGTTAGAATGGCCATCATCAAAAAGTCTACAAACAATAAATCCTGGAGACGGTGTGGAGAAACAGGAACCCTCTTGCACTGTTGGTGGGATTGTAAATTGATACAGCCAGTATGGAAGACAGTATGGAGATTCCTTAAAAAACTAGGAATAAGACCACCATATGACCCAGCAATCCAACTCCTAGACATATACCCTGAGGAAACCAAAATTGAAAAAGACACATGCATCCCATTGTTCATTGCAGCACTATTTACAATAGCTAGAACATGGAAGCAGCCTAGATGTCCACTGACAGATGAATGGATAAAGAAGTGGTGGCACATATACACAATGGAATATTACTCACCCATAAAAAGGAACATATTTGAGTCTGTTCTAATGAGGTGGATGAACCTAGAACCTATTATACATGAAGTAAACCAAAAAAAGAAAGATAAAGATCATATTCTAATGCATTTATACGGAATCTAGAAAAATGGTACTGAAGAATTTATTTACAGGGCAGCAATAGAGAAGCAGACATAGAGAATAGACTTATGGACATGGGGAGAGGGGAGGAGAGGGTGAGATGTATGGAAACAGTAACATGGAAACTTACATCACCATGTGTAAAATAGAGAGCCTACGGGAATTTGTTGTGTGTCTCAGGAAACCCAAACAGGGGCTCTGTATCACCCTAGAGGGGTGGGATGGGGAGGGAGACGGGAGGGAGGTTCAGAAGGGAGGGGATATATGTATACCTGTGGCTGATTCATGTTGAGGTTTGACAGAAAGCAGCAAAATTCTGTAAAGCAATTATCCTTCAATTAAAAAAATTAATTAATTAATAAAAAAAGAAAGAGGCACAAAGTACTCAGTTTAAAATAAATTACAAGAATATATCATAAAATAGGGGGAATATAGCAAATGAGTAAAGCCTTTAAAAATTGTGAATCATTATTTTATACCCCTATAATTTACATAGTATTATACATCAATGAAAAATAAATTACTTATAAAAAAAGAAAAAATTAATCTTAACAGACACAGTTGTTATAGTGATGATTACCCTTTTCCCTGAACATAGTGAAAAATACTACTTAGTATGATATTTGCCATTGGCTTCTTATATATACTATTTCTCAATTTAAGAAAGCTTCCTTTTAACTCTAATTTACAAAAAAATTGAAATCAGAAATGTCTAATATGTGTGTCAAATGACTCTTTATTTAAATCAACACTGCCCAACAGAAGTTTCCACAATGATGTAAATGTTCATTATCTGTGTTAATTCCATAGCCACAAGCCATATGTGACTATCGAGAACTTGAAATCTGTCCAGTGGGAATAAGGAACAGAAGTTTTAATAATTTAACTTCAATTATTCAAACTTCTATTGGAATAGCTATGCATGACTAGGGTCTACCATGTTGGACAGAGCACATTCAGATGGTCATATAGGTATTCTCTTGTAATCTATTAATATAAGATATTGAAATACTAGATACACTGATGTTAAACCACCTTTTATTCCTGGAACAAGATCTACTTCGTAATGCTAGATTTGACTTGCTAATATATTATTAATGTAGTAAGATGGAGAAAATTGCATTCACCAGGAATCTTAAGAGAAAGCACTATATTTGCTGAGATGAAATGCTTCATAAGCCTCATAGGATAGGATATAAGTCCTTGAGGGACTTTTCCTGTGAGGGAATGTGAAATTAACAAGGATAATGGAATTTTCCCTCCATAATGAAGGAGTACGGAATTTTCTGTCCAAAACAGAAAAAAATGACAGGGGTAGAGTGGAGCCTGTGAGGCTGAGCACTGCATGTGGAACGAAGGAGAGAAAAATAAGACATTACTGACACCGTGAAAAAAGAATGAGAACGATTTCAGATAGAGAGTTTTCTGAAAGATTCTAAACATCATGTGATATAATTCTTTCTCTGGCCCCCACAAATTTTTGGTAAAGTCCACAAAGATAATTAAACTTGCAAAGTGTATGTCTTATTTATTAAATGGGTTCACAGATATTATATCCCTCTGTTCTTCCAGACGTGTAGTACAAACTAATTTTTTAACCTCTTAAAATTAGTTGTGACTTGCACTGACCAATAAATGTGAGAGGAATTGGCGTGGATCATTTCCAGACAGAAAGCTTTTGGTGGCATGGTTTTCCCTTTTTCCTTTTTATGTTCTTGTTTCAGATAATGGAATCTCTGACAGCCTATGTCCCTGAATAAGGACTATATATAACAGAACCCACAGTCAACCTGTGATAGACACAGTGAGGGTAGGAAACAAGTTTTTGTCAACTTGGGCCACTAAAATTTTTAGATCATTACTGTAACATAATCCAGTCTAACTGATATGGAAACTGATAGCTTCTAGTAGAGCATTTAAAAAAAAAAACACACACACACTAAAATATTTGGCACTGGATTAAGGACTGGGAAGTAGTGAAGAAAATATTGTTTAAACATGAATAGATGAAAATCTATTTTATACAGTAAGAAATCATTTGGTACAAGGTAGAGAAAACAAAGACGTACAGAAAAATGGAAACTATGTCCAGAAAAGAATTGTGGTTGCACCTATTGGTTCATGGAACTGACTGAAATCAGATAGGAAAGTAGTCACAAATGTTTTTGAGTGATTTGTACTGCACAATTCTATCGACCTGGACTAAAAGTGATTATGAATTCAGTGATTAAAAATGATCCTAGACTTAAGACAACCATGGGTCCCAATCTTCTATTGAACAAGAAGTGATCCATTAAACCTGCCTTCCCCAATAAAGAACATAGTCCCTCATGCCTACTTCAGATATGACCAAAGAGAATAGTGGAAGAGGAAGAATCTCTGAGAAGTAGAATCTAGAAGCAATGAATAATAGATGTTCAAGCAGCCAAGTCAGGACTCGGTCAAAGGTTAACACTCACTACCAGCAAAGGGGCTCTTTCCACATCACCTAATCTGTGTGCATATTGAGTGTGTGAGGGGCAGATAAAATTTTGGTTCATAAGTCTTCGGATCAAAAGAAGCCATACCCAGGCTTGATAGAGACTATTTATTAATCATCATCTCCTTACTGATAAACAGACCATCACACATCATCCAGCGATCCTGGACTTTAAGTCTGGTATTGTTAGACTACAGAAATTTTGGATAGTGTCCTTTGGAGAGGGGACAACTATACTGTGAATGTGAAAAGGAGTGTGAATCCAATACTCGGTGACCAGTAAGGAATTCTCTGGTAATTATTAGGACTGTTAGTAAATATTCCAGTCCTTTCCACTTCCAAGATGAAGGTAGGATTCTTCTTGACCTTTAAAAGTTAGAGGCAACTTTTAACCTGCTTTGGCCAAAGATACATAAGCAGAAATTATATATATCATCTCTGGAACACTGCATGAAGAGCCAAGATGATGATTAGTTCAGTTCAGTTCAGTCACTCAGTCATGTCCAACTCTTTGCAACCCCATGAATCGCAGCATGCCAGGCCTCCCTGTCCATCACCAACTCCTAGAGTTTACTCAAACTCATGCCCATCAAGTCGGTGATGCCATCCAGCCATCTCATCCTCTGTCGTCCCCTTCTCCTCCTGCCCCCAATCCCTACCTGCATCAGGGTCTTTTCCAATGAGTCAACTCTTTGCATGAGGTGGCCAAAGTATTGGAGTTTCAGCTTCAGCATCAGTCCTTCCAATGAACACCCAGGACTGATCTCCTTTACGATGGACTGGTTGGATCTCCTTGCAGTTCAAGAGACTCTCAAGAGTCTTCTCCAACAGCATAGTTCAAAAGCATCAATTTTTCAGTGCTCAGCTTTCCTCACAGTCCAACTCTCACATCCATACATGACTACTGGAAAAACATAGCCTTGATGAAATGGGTCTTTGTTGGCAAAGTAATGTCTCTGATTTTTAATATGCTACCTATGTTGGTCATAACTTTTCTTCCAAGGAGTAAGCGTCCTTTAATTTCATGGCTGCAGTCACCATCCACAGTGATTTTGGAGCCCCAAAAAATAAAGTCTGACACTGTTTCCACTGTCTCCCCATCTATTTCCCATGAAGTGATGGGACCAGATACCATGATCTTAGTTTTCTGAATGTTGAGCTTTAAGCCAACTTTTTCACTCTCCTCTTTCACTTTCATCAAGAGGCTCTTTAGTTCCTCTTCACTCTCTGCCATAAGGTTGGTGTCATCTGCATATCTGAGGTTACTGATATTTCTCCCAGCAATCTTGATTCCAGCTTGTGCTTCTTCCAGCCCAGCATCTCTCATGATGTACTCTGCATAAAAGTTAAATAAGCAGGGTGACAATATACAGCCTTGATGTACTCCTTTTCCTATTTGAAACCAGTGTGTTAGTACATGTCCAGTTCTAACTGTTGCTTCCTGACCTGCATACAGGTTTCTCAAGAGGCAGGTCAGGTGGTCTGGTATTCCCATCTCTTGAAGAATTTTCCACAGTTTATTGTGATCCACACAGTCAAAGGCTTTGGCATAGTCAATAAAGCAGAAATATATGTTTTTCTGAAACTCTTTTGCTTTTTCGATGATCCAGCAGATGTTGGCAATTTGATCTCTGGTTCCTCGGCCTTTTCTAAAACAAGCTTGAACATCTGGAAGTTCACGGTTCACGTATTGCTGAAGCCTGGCATGGAGAATTTTGAGCATTACTTTACTAGCATGTGAGATGAGTGCAATTGTGCAGTAGTTTGAGCATTCTTTGGCATTGAGTTTCTTTGGGATTGGAATGAAAACTGACCTTTTCCAGTCCTGTGGCCACTGCAGAGTTTTCCAAGTTTGCTGGCATATTGAGTGCAGCACTTTCACAGCATCATCTTTCAGGATTTGAAATAGCTCAACTAGAATTCCATCACCTCCACTAGCTTTGTTCATAATGATGCTTTCTAAGGCCCACCTGACTTCACATTCCAGGATGTCTGACTTTAGGTGAGTGATCACACCATCGTGATTATCTGGGTCGTGAAGATCTTTTTTGTATAGTTCTTCTGTGTATTCTTGCCACCTCTTCTTAATATCTTCTGCTTCTGTTAGGTCCATACCATTTCTGTCCTTTATCGAACCCATCTTTGCGTGAAATGTTCCCTTGGTATCTCTAATTTTCTTAAAGAGATCTCTAGTCTTTCCCATTCTGTTGTTTTCCTCTATTTCTTTGCATTGATCACTGAGTAAGGCTTTCTTATCTCTCCTGGCTATTCTTTGGAACTCTGGATGATTACCCACTAAATAATTTTCCAAATGATTGACATTCTGAAAACCTGTATCCCTGTGTGAGGAAATCCCCAGCTGACCCTGAGTTGAGTAAGTGAGAATAAGCTTTCATTGTTTTAAACCACTAAGGATTTGGAGTCTTTTGTTACCACAGCAAAACCTTGAGGACCCTGACAGGTAAAATGTGACTGGAGAAAACCCAGCAAAAGGGTGAACTCTGAACTGAAAGGTGCAGGGCCAAAAAGTCATCTTTTGAGGTCATGGAGATAAATGCTTTCTGGGACACAGGATACATACATCTATAGTCATGTATATTCATTATTTTCACTTTGTGCTATAATTTTTCATGTCTCAGAGTTATGCTAGTCTTTAAAAATGGGTAGACAAATATTGTGAGCTCTTTTCCCCTAAGCTTTTGAAGAAGAAAAGGGACAAAAGGATGATCAGTGCCTTCATTAATTTTTTAAGTTCACCTTTTAGTCTAAAATCATTTTGATCAGAAGTATTTCACTTGCAAGTGAACGATTCCTCAATTAAACTAAAAAGAAAAAAAAAAGAAGGGAGAGAGAAAGAAGAAAGAAATCTATTGCTTCACATATAGGAAGGTCAGGAGTAGCACCAGGGACTCAATGCTGGAAGCTTTCTCTTTTCTTTCTCTTTTATTTCCATGTCTGCATCTGAGTTCTATGTCTGCATATGTACCTATCTCTCCCAGGCTCCATCTCTCAGTCAAAGAGATTCTGACTGGGTTTCTGCCTGTCCCGGGTCACCTTGGCCCTGCCCCTCATCCTTTTCTCTCCCTCTCTTTCTTACCTTTCGTGGCAGATGGGCTTAATATATATGGGAGGGAGTTGCTGCAACCCCAGGCAGTTATAGGCTTACATCATCACCATTTAGCAACCAGGAAGAAGAGAACTTTCTCCACAGATGTGAATATAAAACTAGCGGGAAAGTCTTTGATTAACTCTATCTGGGTCATGTGCCCACCTTGGATACTTTTATACAAGGATATATGCAAATATGGGCTTCTGCGGTGGCTCAGAGGTAAAGAACCCACCTGCAGTGCAGGAGATACAGGAGATACGGGTTCAATCCCTGAGTCAGAAACATCCCCTGGAGGAGGGTATGGCAACTCCCTCCAGTATTCTTGCCTGGAGAATCCCATGGACAGAGGAGCCTGGTGGGCTACAGTCCATGGGGTTACATAGAGTGGGACAGAACTGAAGCAATTGAGTACGCACACATGCTCATACTCAAATATGGGTCAGCATGATTGGTTTACTTCTGTGGCCAGCAACCCATGTACCACAATATCTCACTATCAGAATATCATATAATTGAGGTGATGGAGGAGCAACCCCCCCTAAAGGAAGGAGTGGTACTGATTGATAAAAGAAAAAGAAGAGAGAGAAAGATAACAAGGAGAGACAGAATTCTTAGGCAAATACACACAGTAGATACACAACCTTCCCCCCCAAAAAAATGGGCTCAGCTTTTTGGGGAATATTTTGGCCACCTGATGTGAAGAACTGACTCATTGGGAAAGACCCTGATGCTGGGAAAGATTGAGGGCAGGAGAAGAAGGGGATGAGAGAGGATGAGATGGTTGGATGGCATCACCTACTGATGGACATGCATTTGAGCAAGCTTCAGGAGTTGGTGATGGACAGGGAGGCCTGGTGTGCTACAGTCTATGGGGTTGCAAAGAGTCGGACATGACTGAGTGACTGAACTGAACTGAACTTTTGGGGAATAAATCTTTGGCAACCTTTTCCAACTCTGTCCATGGTCATTGGTCTGTATGGATTTTCTGAACTCCACTTGAGTCAATTTTGATAATTTATATTTTTATTAGAAAGTCACTTATTTCATGTTGATTCACCAATGTATTGCCAAAAAATGAAAAGGATTTTCCTTCTAATGTCCATCAAAATGAAGGCCACTGGCATAATGGCAAGGGCAATTGCCTACAAGCAATTCTCTGGGGAACTAAATCAACAGTATTCTAGTGTACAGCCCTCTCTTGGTTTGGTTAATCCAGGAAGAAAATTGAGTATGTCTGGAGAATAGATGGACTACATATCCTTCAGGCAATTCTCCATATATATTAATTTTCACAGCTGAGCTTTTGATAGGTACTGGGCAGCAGAGATGTCTAGGTTAAAACTTCTGACAACTTGGAGTACAGATTATTTTACAATGCTCAATTTTGTATGTTTCATTGGTCAGTCAAAATGGAGTGAGTTAATATGCTCTTGTGATGGGTGAGTCATCACTAGGACACATGTCTGAAGAGAGGAACCCTCATGACCTTACAAAGGTAGGTGCATGGAATACATTCCCATGGACTGGACAGGCTTTTCTCAGACCACCTGAACAGCTGAACAGAACACAAGAAAGAACAACAGACGGCATTCTGTGAGAACTTGGAAACAGCCGGTGTGACATCATCAGAAGGTACAGAGGGCTTCCCAGGTGGCTCAGTGGTAAAGAATCCACCTGCCAATGGCAGGGACACAGGTTCAATCCCTGATCTGGGGAGACCCCCCATGCCACAGGCAGCTAAGCCCATGTGCCACAACTACTGAGCCCACACACCATGCCCGCTGAAGTCCAAGCACCCTAGAGCCCATGCTCTGCAACAAGAGAAGCCACTGGAATGATAAGCCCGTCATTGCAGCTAGAGAGTAGCCCCCGCTCACCACAACTAAAGAAGAGCTCTTGCAGCAACAAAGACCCAGCATAGCCAAAAATATAGAAATAAAATTATTTAAAAAAAAAAAAAAAGATGGTATGGATACAGCAAGTGGGAAAGAAAATTGTCATATGGGTTTCATCACAAAAGTGGCTGTAGAGATGGACATTATAGGATGGGAGGGACTTCAAAAAGTGGAAGGTACACAGCGGGGCAAGAGAGAACTTAAGGAACGAGCATGTCTCATGCAAAATGTGTCTTTACAGTTTAGGGAGTGGCTGGAGGGGTAAAACAAAGGTTGGATGAAAAGACGAAGCAGCCACTGTGATGTACGGAAGTCCAAGCTAAACACTCAATGATGGTGGACAGTGGCCCCAAGAGACAAAAGGCCCCTGCTCGAGCTGAGCTCCAAGCTGAAGTCAGTCACATGAATTACCCCAAATACGTCCAAAGAAGCAGAGCAGAAGTGCAGGTGTGCCCAGCCTGAATGCAAACCAACGCTAAGAAATAATAAACTGTTGTGGTTCTAGGCTACTACATTAAGATGTGGCTTGTCCTTTTAGGTATATAGTCAGGTACGGAACGGCTTGCCCAGTCTGGTTCTACCCTTATCCTGAGTAGCATAGTATACAACCCTTATACTATATATATTAGCATTCTGAATGGAAATCATCCATCACAAAGGACCATGAATTTCTTCTTTGAGAAGGAAGAGTACAGAGGTCCACGGAGTATTGAAAAAAAGAGTAAATTTAATACCAGGGAGGTTACTTATACTGTGTCTATTAACATTATCTTGTGTGTGCTTTTTTCTCTTCCCCCATAAGATAAACTGTTTCCTTTTATTAGGATTTCGACAGTGCTTTAAATTACCGTCTAGATGTTCAAAATCCAAGACTCTACCTTTTTCTCATGAATATGTCCATGATGACTGACAATTACACGGGTGACTCACCCGGATGCGTTCATCTCAGAGGTTCTGAGAGCCCACCCCACTGGCTATGGAATCCTCTTACCTCCATTCTTCAGTGTAGTCAATTTGGAGGGTTTAATTTGGTGAAATATCTGTGAAATATTTGTGAAAATTTAGACAGCAATTTGACATATCATGGAAAGTTCATCACAGTAACTTATTCCTTGATTCCACTTTCCCCAACAATGGGAGAAAAAGCACCCTGATTCTTTTCTTATGCCACTTTCCTCTAAGCAACCCTTCTTTCGCTTTCACATCTAGATAATTCAACCTTTGACAGCAACTTGCTCTGTCTAATATTGTCTCAAAAGGCAGAATCAGTTGTTCTTTCCACTGGTTCTCCCAGCCTTTTAAATGCACTTCTATGGCAGGGAACTGCATTTTATCAAACTACTTCTGTATGCATCTCTCTCACTGTGAGGACAGGTCCAGTTATCACTTTTATTTTCCCAGTTCCAGGATCAGCAACTGCAAATAGCAGAGACTTGATAATTCTCAGCAGAACTGAAATGAAATGTCAAAACTAAAAATGTTCCCCCATTTAACAGAATGTAAATAAACTTAAATGGAAGAAAATAATCTCATGATTAATTTTGTCAGGACCTTTCAGTCATGTCCAACTCTTTGCAACCCTGTGGATTGCAGCCCGCCAGGCTCCTCTGTCCATGGGATTCTCCAGGCAAGGATACTGTGATGGGCTGCCATTTCCTTCTCCAGGGGATCTTCCCAACTCAGGGATCAAATCTGGGTATCCTGAATATCAGGTAGATTCTTTACTGTCTGAGCCACCAAGGAAGCCCCTTTTAGAAAGACATGGTTTGTGAAATGATGGAGAAAAAAGGAAAAAATCAGAACCAGAGCAGCTCATATAAACATGTAAAAATCATCATTAATTCTAAAAGATAATAATGCAGTGATAGCACAATTGCTTTCCTAGCTTTCTAGTGTCCTCTAATTCTTCTGAAGTTTTATATTTGGTTTATAATTTGACTCTAGAAACAATTATTATGTTCCAAGTCAAGATATTATCTAGGACGATATGGAAATCCTTCACCATTAATCTCAAAACCAGGTCTTAGATATAGCAGGAGAGTGAAAAAAAGGGAAAACAAAAATTTTACCAGTTAATGTTCTACTTTTTTTACTTAACTTTATGGCCACAGAGGAAATAGAGGTAATTCAGAGGCTGGAGAGAACTATTATAAAATTCCAATTAATGCCATCAAATAATTTGGGAGCTATTACACTCACTGAAACAAGAACAGATGTCAATAAAAAGAGCAATCAGAGAAATTTCTGGAACAGAGCAGTAATTTCAAAACCTTCCTGTCTGTAGCACCCAAATTAGAAGCTGTTTCCAGAAATATACTCCACCGGTGGTGCAGAACAGCCACGTTAAACTAAGATGAGATCTGACATTGATTTACTTGCTATCTATCTTTTTAATCAAGTTTATTGAAGCATAATTTGCACATGATAAACTACATTTATTTTAAGTATGTCATTAAAAGTTTTGACAATTTATAACTACCACAATTTGTAACCACCACCATAATCCAGATATAGAACAGTTCCTCACCCAAAATTGTTGTGGCTCTTTACAGTCAATCCCATCTCACTCCCAGCCCTAGGGAAACACTTATTTGCTTTCTGTCCCAGTAGGTTACTTTTTTTCTGTTTTGGCTGCAACACCGGGCATATAGGATCTTGGTTCCCTGACCAGGAACCCATGCCTCTGCATGGGAAGTGTATTGCCTTAACCACTGAACCACCAAGGAATACATTTTACATTTTCTAGAACATCAAGTAAACAGAATCACACAGAATGTCCTTTTCTTTGGCTTCTTTCCTGCATATAGGATTTCTGAGAGTCTTCCATGCCTTGTTCCTTTCTCTTTATCACTGAGCTATATTTTGCTTACAGCGGTTTGTGTGTTCATTCACTCTTGATGGACCTTAGAGTTGCTTCCAGTTTGCTGCTATTATGAAAAACAGCTGCTTTGAGCTCATGATTAAGGCTTTGTGTTGACATATATTTTCATTTATTTCAGGTAATGTTCACACATGGAATTGCTGGATAATATAACTGCATGTTTAACTTAAACCACAACACTGTTTTCCAAAGTATGTGTACCATTTTATACTCCTTCCAGCAAGGTATGAGTTACAGATGATCCACGTCTTTGCCCACACTTGATATTATTAAACTTTTTCATTTTTTTAAGCATACTAGGGGGTCACTAGTGGTATATCACTGTTTCAGTCGGCATCATTCTGATAACTAATAATGCTGAGCATCTTTTTGTGTGTTTATTGGCCCTTTGTATTTCTTTTCTTGCCAAGTATCTGTTCAAATCTTTTGCTCATTTATTATTGGGTTGATTACTTTCCGATTTTTGCATTGGGAGAATTCTTTATGTATTCTGGATGCCAAAAAATTCCAGAAAAAGGATGAAAGCACTTTTTCATATATATGTAAGGAGAAAATTTCTTTTAGTCTGTGGCACACCTCTCATTTCCTTTTCCTCTCATTTTAAAGATTAAAAGGTTTTAATTTTGATGAAGTCTAACTTACCCTTTTTAAAGATTTTAAATCTATAGTCTACTCCAAAGTTACATAGATTGTCTCTTAGACTTTGCTCTGAAGTCTTACAGTTTTGGCTTTTGCATTTAGGTCTGTGGTCCATTTCAAGATGATCTTTGTGTAGAGTGTGAAGTACATGCCAAGAGTCATTTTATTCCAGGTGGATATCCAATTATCTCAACATATTTTGTTAAGAATATTACTTTTTGATTCACTGAATTACCCTGAAATCTTATCAAAAATCAATTAATGTGTACATTTTTTTTCTGGACTCACTATTCTAGTCCATTGATCTGTATGTCTACACTTATGATAAAATTCATTACCTTAACTCCTATAACTTTATGACACCTTGAAATTAGATAGCATAAGTTTTCTAACTTGATTCTTCTTTTTCAAATTGTATTAAACATTCTTGATCTTCTGTATTTCCATAGCAATTTGCCAATATCTATGAAAGAAAGGCTATGGGAATTTTGAATGGGACTATGTTAAATCAATGGCTTCCCAGGTGGCTCTGTGGTAAAGAATCCACCTGCCAATGCAGGAAACACAGGAGACAGGGGTTCAATCCCCGGGTCAGGAAGATCCTCCGGAGTAGGATATAGCAAGCCACTCCTGTAAACTTGCCTGGAAAATCCCATGGACAGAGGAGCCTGGAGGGCTACACTCAATGGGGTTGTAGTTGGACACGACTGAGCATGAGAGATATTATGCTAAATCAATAGAACGAATCAGGGAATTATGAAATTTTAATAGCATTGATGCCTCCAATCCATGAACCTAATATGTACATTCCTATTTGTTTAGATCTGTTTTAATTTTCCTCTGTAATATATGGTAATGTTCTATATGCAGCTATTCAATATATTTTGTTAAATTTACTATAAGGTATTTTATTTTTATGCCATAAAAGAGTATGTGTTTTAATTTGATTTCCCAGTTGTTTGTTGTTAGTATTAAAAGCTTCAAAAAAGTTTTGCATATTGAACTTATCTTATCTGGCTAAATTCACTTACTAGTTCTAGCAGTTTTTTCACAGATTCATTGGGGTTTTTACATATACTATCATATCTTCTACAAATAAAAAGCTTTACATCTTTCCTTCTAATCTATACACCTGTTATTTGTTTTTCTTGAGTGTTGCAACCGCTATGATCTCCAGGAAAATGTTGAAAATGTTTCATTAAAGCAGTGAAAGCATGTACTCCTGCCTGTTCCTAATCTCATAGGAAAGGTATCCAGTATTTCACTACTAAATATGATATTAGTTGCAGGCTCTTCAGACTCCCTTCATCAGACTGAAGAAGTATTCTATTTCTAGTTTCCCAGGGATTTTTTTAGATCATTAATTGAAAGTGAAAGTTGCTCGGTTGTGTCCAACTCTTTGCAACCCAATGGTCTATACAGTCCACAAAATTCTCCAGGCCAGAATACTGGAGTGGGTAGCCTTTCCCTTCTCCAGGGGATCTTCCCAACCCAGGGATCGAACCAAGGTCTCTCACATTGCAGGCAGATTCTTTACCAGCTGAACCACAAGGGAAGCCAAAGTGTTGAATTTTTCAAAGTACTTTTACTGTACCTATGGAGATAATAATATTTTCCCCTTTTATTATTCTTTTAATTATATTTCAATTACATTAATTGATTGTTGAATGCTAAACCCATTTTGCATGTCTTAGATAAATCTAATTTGGTCATTAAACTTACATTACATTTGATCATATAAATTTGAGTTATCCTATTTATATATTGCTAGATTTGATTTGCTAATAATTTGTTAAGAACTTTTCTGTCTGTGTGCCTAAGGAATAATGGTCTTATCTTTTAATATTTTTATTCTCTCTTAAATTTTTGGTAGAATTCACTAGTAAGTCCATCCGAGACTAGTTTTCTTTGTGAGAAGCCTTCTAATATAAATTCAAATTATTCAAAAGATAAAATGCTATTCAGATTTTACATTTCTTTTTGCATCCATTTTGATTATTTGTGACTTTCACTTATGTCCATTTTCACTTACCTCAATTTGATTATGTATTTTTGTCCACTTTGTTTATTTTATCTGCTGCAAATGTGTAACAATTTCTGTAGGATATATACTTAGACATGAAATTTAGGGCTTTGCTTGTCCTTTCCACTGTATCTTTATTTTCTTTTACATTAATTTCTGCTTTTATTTTTATATTTTGCTTTCTTTGGATTTCTTTTGGTTTGTTCCATTTTTCCTAACTGTATGCTTTGCTTATTGATTTTCAACCTATATTATTTTTCTTAAAAAAAAAAAAAAGCCTTTATTACTATAAATTTCCCTCTAATACTTTTCTTACCCATCCCTCAAACTTCATTCTTAGTATGTTTACTTTTATTAAGTTCTAAATATATTTTAATCTTCATTATTATCCTTTTTTGACTTAGAGTTATTTAGAAGTACATTTTTAAACTTTCAAAATTGTGGAGTTTTGCTTTTTTTTATATCTCTATTATTTTGTATGTGAGATTGCATTATTGATAGAAAACACGAGCTATATGACATATAATCTTTGAAATTTGTTAAGGCTTGTTTTATGACCTAGTACATGGTCAGGTTTGTTTGTTTTAACGTTTCTTATATTCTTCAGTATAATATGCATTCATTAATCAGTGGTTTTAGAAACATAGTTCTATATATATCTATTAACTCAAGGTTATTAAATATGTGATTCATCTTCCATAATTCATTAAATATTTGGTCTACATGACCATCAATAATTGACATTCGTGTATTGAAATATTCCATTTGAATATTGCATTTGTCCAGTTTTCATATAGATTTATCAATTCTGTTCTATATATTTTGAAGCTTTATACATTTTATATTGTACTTCACATATTTTATTGACTTCTGTAAATTTTAGAATTATGAGAACTTCCTGCTGAAATAATCTATTAATTCTATTATTATGTTATGATTCCCTTATCTTTAACAATATGTTTTGTTTTAAATAATATAACTACAGAAACCTGAACTTTCTTTTGGTTTGTATTTTCCTGGTGTAAATCTTTTAAAAATTCTTTTAGTTCTTTTACTTTTCTTTAATTTTAACTTTCAACCTTTCTTAGTCCCTATTTTAAGATGTTTCTTATAAACATGTGAATGGATTTTGCATTTTTTAGATCTAACAATCTCTTTTAGCTGATGAATTCAGATGATTTACAGATACCGTTAACTGGACTTGTTCCTATCATCTTGCTTTTTCTATTGTACTTTTTTATGTTTTATTTATTCTTTCCTGGAGCAAATTGTTGGTTTGCTCTCATTTAAAACTAAAAAAATAATAAAATATATAACAAAATTTCCATTTTAACCATGTTAAGCGTACACTTCAGAGGCATTAGTTACACTCACAGTGCTGTGCAGCCATTGTGTGTGTGTGTGAGTCACTCAGTCCTGTCCCACTCTTTGCGACCCCACCGACTGTAGCCCGCCAGGCTCCTCTGTCCATGGGATTCTCCAGGCAAGACTACTGGAGAGGGTTGCCATGCCCTCCTCCAGGGGATCTTCCCAACCCAAGGATCAAACCCAGGTCTCCCACATGGCAGGCGGATTCTTTACCATCCGAGAACCAGGGAAGCCCAAGAATACTGGAGTGGGTTGCCTATCCCTTCTCCGGGGAACTTCCCAACCCAGGAATCAAACCGGGGTCTCCTGCATTGCAAGCAAATTCTTTATCAGCTGAGCTACCAGAGAATCCCCTGTACAACCAATACCACTATCTATTTCCAAAACTTTTTCATCAGCCCAAATGAATTCTGTAACAATTAAGCAATAAATCACTCATTCCTCTCATTCCCCAGCCCCTGGTAACATTAATCTACTTCTGTCTCTATGAATTTGCCTATTCTTGATATTTCACACAAATGCACTCATATAATCCTTGTCTTTTTGTGTCTGGTTTATTTCACATAGTGTAAAAATGCCAAGATTCACTCAAGCTGTAGAACATAGTGGAACTCCATAATATTCCATCGAATGTATGTACCATAATTTGCTTATCCATTCACTTGCTGAGGAACATTTAGGTTGTTTCTACCTTTTGAATATTCTAAATAACTATGCAATAAAAATTCTTTTGTAAATATCTGCTCAAGTCTTGGCTTTCAACTATTTTTGGTATACATCTAGATGTGGAATTGTGACTTGCTTTCTTATTTGATTTTTTTCCTTCTGCTGGTTGAAGATTACAGATTCTCTGTCTACTCTTTACTGATTATCTTTAAAATAATATTTTGTATTCATAATAACTAACAAAATCTATAGTTAATATTTTAACCCCCTCCAAATAATTCAAGGACTTTAAGAAACTTAACTGATAACTTCCCTCCTGGCTTACATAGATTTGTTTTCCAGAATTAATTTGTCTTCTTTTTAACCTCATAAATTATTTATTTTCATCATTATAGTTACTATTACTGGTATGCTGATATGATACAAGTTAAATAAAGAGTACAAGTAGGGTATGACTTTAAAAAGAAACAGAAGAAAAAATAAAATCTTGATTTTAAAAATTTACAAATGTATCTAGATTTTTTTAGCCACTAATAAATAATAAAAATTAACAAAAAAAAAATAGGCACTGAGAAAACAAAACACCAGGGTAGCAAATTTCTGCTCAAGTTAAAAATCTGTCATATTAGGTTGATAGTGCCACTATGTCTAACACTAGTTTGATCATATCTACAAACAGAATATATCATTTATCTTGACGGTACTAATGGGTTCTGAACTATGTTATCTCAAGTACCTAGATTGTTACCTATGGCCCAGAAGGCCAGTAAGGTCCAAACATTAATTTGGTCAGCATACAACCCTTCAGTATCTGGAACAGGACAGCACAGTTCCAGGCACCAGTAATATAGCACTGAATCCACAGATGAAAATGAATGTCTCCAGACATTAGTAAACATTTTTCCAAAGAAGATATACAAATGGCCAAAAATGCATGAAAAGATGCTAAATACAACTAAACATTAGAGAAATGCAAATCAAAATCACAGTGAGATAGCTCCTCACACACATTAGAATGGCTAAAATAAAATTAAAAATAAAAGCAGGAATAACAAATGTTGTCTAGGAGGTAGAAAAAATGGAACCCTATGCATTGTTGAGAATGTAAAATGGTGCAGTCACTATGAAAAACAGTACGGACTTTCCTCAAAAAGTTCAAAATAAACTATCACATAATAAAGCAATTCCACTTTTGGGTACATATTCAAATGAATTGAAATCAGCATCTCTGTGGGTTGTTTAGGACATCAGGGATATATGTATACTAGTAGTCACAGAAGCATTATTCACAATAGCTAAAATTAAAAGTCATTCAGACCATAGATAACTGAATAAACAAAATGTGATATATGCATGTATTGGAATATTATTTAGCCTTAAAAACATAGAAAATTCTGACATATGCCTCATTATGGGTGAACCTTAAGGACATTATGCTCCATAAAATATGTCAATCATACAAAGACAAATGCCGTATGATTCTGCTTATATGAGATACTTACAGTAGTCAAAATCATAGAGACAGAAAGTAGAACAGTGATTGCTAAGAGACAAAAGAAGAGGGGAATGGGAAGCTATTGTTTAATGGGTACAGAGTTTCAGTTTTGCAAGATTTAGAGTTCTGGATACAGGTAGTGGTGATGGTTGCCTAAAAATATGAAAGTTCTTAATAACCACTGAATGGGTTTACTTAAAATGGTTAAGATAATAAATTTTATGTTGTGTGTATTTTGCCACATGAAAGTTTTTTTTAATGATTTCAAGAAGTTGACACATAGTGAGAAAGAAAGAAAATGAACAAGAAACAAAATTTATGACATGTCAATATGTGGAATGTTCTAGAGAAAAATAAAACAGGGAAGAAAGATAGGGAATGCTGGGCGTGGCATGTAGGTGGTTGTCGTGGTCAGGAAAGATTTCATCAAGGAGGCAATGTCTGAGCAAAGACCCTGTGTCACAGAGGGCTGGCTGTCCACAAGCATTTGCATTCCCCTTATTAGAGTAGAATTATTGTACAAGGTGACATCTGAGCCAGGACGACATTTCGTCCTCTCACAACCAGACACAGCCATGTAACTAATTCTCATCAACGGAATTTGAGGAGATGAGCTTTCTCTTACCTCTAAGCTGAGATTTTATGAATCTGAAGTGGCTCCTCCACTGTCTCTTTCCCCTTCTGCCAACTGATACACAAGATTTTAAAGCTTTAGAACAGGGCTGTCCAAGAGAGATATAATATGAGACATATATGTTATTTTAAATTTTCTAGTAGCTACACTAATATACATATTATTCCTTTCCCTGGTAGCTCAGAGGGTAAAGCATTTGCCTGCAATGCGGGAGACCTGAGTTTGATCCCTGGGTCGGGAAGGTCCCCTGGAGAAGGGAATGTCACCCTACTCCAGTATCTTGCCTGGAGAATCCCATGGATGGAGGATCCTGGTAGGCTACTGTCCACGGGGTCACAAAGAGTCAGACACGACTGAATGACTTCACTTTCTTACACAACATGTATATTTTAGCTTTGTGTAGTGGCAGTATCATAGCCAAGCAAGTTTATCCAAGATGTGATTATTTGCTATTACAAATGGGTAAAATTCATTTCAAAAATGCATTTTTGAGCCTGTGTGCATGTGTGTGTGCTCAGTCACATCTGACTCTTTGCAATCCTATGGACTGCAGACAGCCAGGCTCATCTGTCCATGGGATTCTCCAGGCAAGAACACTGGAGTGAGTTGCCATGCCCTCCTCCAGGCGATCTCCCTGACCTGGGGATTGAACCCATGACTCCTGGGTCTTCTGCACCGCAGTTAGATTCTTTACCCAGTAAGCCACCTGGGAAGCCTGTTTTTGAACCCAATAGGGCTCAAATTGAGGGGCGGTTACACAGATATGTTTGGTGGCCAGAGGGCGGTCTGTGGCGGAAACATCTAGCTTCCCCAGGAGTTCTTACTCCAAGTTCACTGTGTTAGATTCTTGCTGGGACATGCTACTGAGCCAGTGATTATCATCACAGCTCCCCTTGAATCCAGTGTGGCCCCGTCACTAACTGTTCTCTCAAGAGAAGCTGAGTACCAGTGATGTTTGCCGTGTCCACTGTCTGATTTTCCTTTCACCATGGAGAAACAGAGGCCTCGGGGGCCTGGCCAAAGAGGCTGTAGAGTCACACAGGGAAGGAGCCTGCGTCCCAGAGTTGCCACTTACAGGAAAGTCACCTGCCATCCAGGCACCGTTTTCAGCTGTTTCAGAAATGGAAGGTAGACTTCTGCTTCGGTAAAGGCACTGCAAATTGAACGTTTCTTGGCTATAGTTGCAAACAGCACCCTAATTAACATGTTCCTGATAGAAGTGAAGGAGAGAGGTAAGCAGCTCTCTGGGCAAAGAGCATTCCAGGCAGAGGGAGCAGTCAACTCACAGCCCTTGGGCAACAGAATAAGTGTGTCCAGGGATCAGCCAGGAGCAAAGTGTGGCCAAGGCCAAGCAACAAGGGGAAGAGCTGAAGGTGATAAGATCAGAGCCATACAGAGAGGCCAGATCCTCAGGACCTTGTTGGCCATTGTGAGGACTTTGGCTTTTACCCTGAATGCGTTGGGGAGTCACTGACGTGTTCAGAGTCAATGAAGAAGACATGCCCTGACATCTCAGCCTGGATCACTGCAGCAGGTACTCAGGAACAAAGTCCAGAGAGACAACAAATCGAGAGGTCCATTAAAATGATTGAGGGCGGAGGTGAAGTTGGTTTGGAATCAGGAGGTGGCAGAGGAGGTGGGGAGCAGGGTTTGGATTCTGAGTATGTGTTTAAGGTAATGCCAAGGGCTCCTTGTCTGAAATTGAGGCATAAATGATATTTATGCTTCTGGCTGGCTCATGCTAGGCAACTATATATGCATCGAGAGCAGAAATTGGCTCTTGGCAGCTCATAAAGTACTTGGTGTCCTCTGTAGTGAAAAGGGCTCTTCCAATGCATAACTGCATTATTGTTTCATTACAGGTATTAATAATTGATGTGTAAAAAGCAAACAAAACTAACCAGAGGTCTTAGGAATGCTTTCTAAGCCACTCAACCCATTAAAAACTTTTCATTGAGATTTAATGCTATTAAAATATATTCACCCTCAGTGCGGTCATTAATATAAACTATGAAACTGTCATCAACCTGAGAGACAAGATTGCTTGGGGTTCTTTCCAACAGCCAGCTATGATTGTTATGAAACAAACAAAGGCTACTTGAAATAGGAAAATTATCAAGACATCAGTCTTATAGCCATGAAATTCAGTGAAGCTTTACTCACAGACTGTATGGAGGGTTATTACCCTCTCTTACTACTAATGATGAGAGCAAAATTAATTTTTATTACTGTTTGTACAAATTTTATTCCATCTCTTTTCCTTTTAAAACCTATATAATTTCCATCATTATACATGTGGTATTCCTCACTAGCAATACGATCTGATTTCCTCTCTCTATAATATGTTCTCAGTTATGCCTCAGCTGAGTTTATCATTTTTCACTCCTCTAGAAGTGTCACTGGAAAAAAGGTAATTCTTTTTTGTTCTTCAACTAGCAACTTCACCTGGTTTAGGTTGACACTAAGGCAGAAACTTCTTGAAATTTGTAATTAAAAAAAAAAAATCACAAGATTACAAAAGATTTAGGGAAAGAGCAAACACAAATTGCCCTGAGGATACTGTAGCATCGTCACTGTAATTGCAAACATCAATAAAATGTTTAACCATGAGACAAGAAATCAGTAAAATGGGGGGAAAAAAATTCCATAGTAAATTTCACAAGCTTAAGAAAATAATAGAAGTGGCCACATGGGAACATAATTAAACAGTAAGAAATCCAGTAAACTGGGTATTGGAAACAGGAAGGAGTCTCCCTTGAGTCAAAAGGATAGGCAGGATTATTATCAAGAGATCAGTTTACCAAACAACTGTAAGGCCTCCGTTGTTGTTGTTCAGTCACTAAGTCATGTTGATTTTTTGTGATCTCATGGACTACAGCACACCAAGCTTCCCTGTCCTTCACTACCTCTCAGAGTTTGCAAACTCATGTCCATCAAGGGAGAAATAAATGCAACAAAACATTAGACATTATTTAAAAAAAAAAAAACATGATGAATAAGAAAACATTCTCATTTTACTTAAACTACATAAAGTATAAGATAAAATAAATAAAACTATGCTTTCTTACAATAAGGACCTACAACTTTAAAAAATGACATTAAACAAAAGAAAAAATGATTTAGCACTCCTTTGCTCAAAACACAATAACTTTTGATGGGACTTTTATAACAGACAACATGTAGAGAGGAGAGAAAGAGAACTTAATTAAGGTAATTATGGCATCATTAAAATGTAGACCAAAAGAATATGTCCTAATTTGCTGGGCCTTATGGGTCCCTGTGCTAGATGGTATCACTCTCTATAATGGGTGCAGCCAAATATAAAAACAAAACAAAAGTCTGTTCTACCATCTCAGAAAAAGCTGTTTATTTGATCGGCATGCTCTCTCTGGAGATTTTACCCACTACAGATTTTATTCATATATTTTAAGTCTTTGACAGGAATAATAATCCAGGGACCCCGAATAATTCTATGAAGTTGGTCATGCAAGCCTCTGTTTTCTCACACTCCTTTCTGAACCCTTCTCCTAGCAGGAGGCTCTTCCTCTCCCTCCCCCTTTGGAATGTAGAGTCACCTCCATTCAAGCTTTCTTCCTTGGAAGAAGGGACAACTCCTGTCCCCACTCTTACCTGATTCCACTTATATCTGCCCCTCCCAACTATGCCTGTCCTGAGTTCTCTCTTCTTGTAGGTCTTACTGTCCACAGACACTCTGATCATCTCTGAGTGTAATGAGGCCATGAATACACACCCAAGAACTGACCCTCGTAATCTGCGACTAGAGGAACAGAGAGGAGCATTTGGGAAATCATTCAACCAAAGAGACCAAAATTTGATCCAGTCACAACATCTCAGCCACTGGAGTTGGGGAGAATCTATATATAACAAAGTGCCTACTTCCCAGATGGGGGCCCCAGCCCAGGCCCCAACACAATGCTTAGGAATAAGGATAAGAAGTGAAAAGTAACCACCAGGAGAGACTGTTCTCTGACTCCCTATCTTGGCACAGAAATGAACTAAACTGATAAGACTTTGCTTGGGGGGTTGGTGAGAGGAGGGTGCGAGAAGGGGGCCAAACCCTTCTCCCATCCTCTGTGGCAGCAGCAGTAGCTGGCGCCTTTGACAGAGTACACAGCGGCATCACAGAGCATCCTTGATGTCATGGGTACCAACAGCTTCACTAGCCAGAGTGGCCAGGCTACATGGCGATATCTGGCATCCCGCAACCCCAGTGTGGGCAGAAGGAAATCAACATATGGCACTGGAGGCCCTGGGTGTCAGGGAGGTGGAAAGGACTTGTTTGAGAGTATGTGTGACGAGGTGCCCAAATTCAATGGGGAGGCAGAAGTGAGTCTCTGAACATGGCTAGAAGGTTCCATGTTTTATAGAAGGTATTATAGAGAAACATTTTTTACATTAAGGTTAACTTGATTTTTACCCCCAGGTATGATCTGAGGATAAATGTCTTAACATGTTACATGAGTGATGTTAGTTAAGTGATTACTCTTTTCAGGAACAGTTTGTATTTCAAGAGGGATTTCTTGTAGACAAAACCTTAATATTTGTATACCCACACTTCCCCCAATTGTTAACTGGAGTTATGGCTAATGTACCTCCATTGAGGCTCAATACTCTACTTGTCAAGTTTGTTCTAAGGCTGAAGGCCCCTGCATAGGATGAGGTGGTTAGGTTCAGGAAAGCTGATATTTTAAGTATTTCAAGTTTCTAGTTCCTGAGCCCCTCATCCCAAACTCTTCTTTCCACTTCATAATGAAAACATTTTCATTTGGTCCTACAGAGTATTATTAATGAAAAAGTACTATTAAAATTATGCTATTAGGGAGCATTATATAAGTATATTTATTATATTCTATATTATATATTTATTAAGTTATGTGGTTTTATAAACATAATTTATAAAGTATATTATAAATATAAATTATAAAATATATATTTATAAAGATGTATTTATATAAAATAATGCTATTTTAACTTATATAAAAAGTTACATTCAGGCAATTTAATTCTAAGCTTAGAAAAATGACGACGAACATCAGCCCTTGGCCTGATATTTTTCAACACTGTCATTATTAATGTATGTATGTACATGATGTAACATGACGAGTGGAGAAATGTGTCCAGTATCACCAAATATGGAAACTAAAAAGTGACTTCAGCAAACATTCTTACATATCCACACTAAGTGATTAGGTGTCAGTAGCAACATTTTTAGGAGAATATCCTAAGCATCCAATAAATACCTAGAATGACAGAAATGGACGACTCTCAAAGACCCTTCAAATCAGACTGACAATTTTAAAGAGAAAATTAAGGCTAAGTAGGCAATATTTTTTGTTCCGTGGCGAAGCTTAACTTGAAACCTATGCCCCTCCACAACTCAAAATGAATTCTTTCCCTTCTAGCTAAGGCTCTGGAGATTAACAGGACACCTACCCCCATTTTATACAGAATCTGGTTTCCAGGCTAGTGGTCAATCCCCACTTTTACCCCCCAAACACTGTGGTCCCCCCAAACAACCACACCCAAACCTGCAGCATAAAAGTAGCATTGCATAAAGGGATGTCCTACTATACACTCTTCAGTACCACAGTATTCCCAGAAACACCCAACTCAGCTCAATGTCCATCCTATGTGTTGTGGTCTGAAATGTTTGTTATAGCGCAACCCATGCACAATCCTTGCCTAAAACACACACACACAAGTGCAAACATATACAAACGCACACAAAATATGTTAAATTTTAATTGCATGAGGACGCATGTCACACAATCCTTAAGGAAACTGATTTCGCTCGGTAGTGCCAAGGATGACAAGGACCCTGTAAAGATAAAGAATGAATTTCCTCTGTTCCCTGTGGGACATGTAGGCACAGTTTAGGCGCCTCTCTTTGAATAGCTGGACATCTGGATGTTGTGAGATGGGAGCCATAATTGCCCTTTGGTATTAATATGATCTTTTTTTAAAAATTGTTACTAAGGCCATGAGCAGGAACCAATCATGAACTGATCCTCCTTCTGACATTGCTTATGATCAGCCAAGAATAAGTTCTCTGCCTTCTCTGAACCACAAGCAGTAGAGAAGCAAATGCAACACATTCCCAGACCCAGGAATATCTGAAGACAAAGCCCATTTTAAATGGTAGCCCTCAGTTTAAGAAAAACCATTAAACCAATCACTCAGACACCTCGGAACTGCCAGGATGTGAAGTCAAGGTCCCTCTGTTACCCATGTGGTGAAAAATCAGTTTTTAATTCCCTTCTGTGACTGAACTTTTGCAGACGGATGTTACAACAAGATGACTATGCTTGCAGTAATGGAAGGAAAGGAAAATATCAGAGGAAGCTGATATATTAACTGGACAATTCATACTAAATGAAATGTGTTGTATCTCACCACAGTATATTTTCCCTGCAAAGTGTGATCAATTGAGATTGGGAACCCCAAAAGGGCAAAAGACTATCGGCAAGTTTGAGAAACCACGCAGTATGTCTTATATATGGAAGAATGTCAGTCATCTGCTGTGTTATCTTCCAATCACAGCCCCTGCTGCTCATTCGTCTATTGATTTCTACCTGCCCATCAGCTTTCTCATTTACAACCTCAACTCCTTCTGAAAACCAGTGATGACATAGCCATACTGTTCAGAGACAGTACTCCAACACACTTATTTATGCTGATGTTTTCAAGCCCCAGAGTTTATAAATAATCTGTCAGTCACTCAGTTACTCAGTTGAAGCTAACAGTGGCTGGGAATTCAACTAGGGCATCAAGAATATGTGACTTCTTTCTGCCTTCACTCATGGAGCCTGAGGATCCATTTCTGAAATCACTGAGTCAGAAGCATTCAAAGGAGTCAATGAATAACCATGCAATTAGCATATACAAAGAACACGACACTAGGAACTGAAAAAACATGTAATACCCAGGTCCAATTCCAGATCAAGTAAACTAGAAATCTCTTGAGTGTGTGGTTGAGATAGAGGTTTTTTTTTTTTTGGTTTTTTTTTTTTGGATTGGAGGATAATTACAATATTGTAATGGTTTTTGCCATACATCAACATGAATCGGCCACAGGTATACAGTGTCCCCCACATCCTGAACCCCCCTCCCACCTCCCTCCCCACCCTACCCCTCTAAGTTGTCCCAGAGCATCAGTTTTGGATGCCCTGCTTCACGAATCAAACTCACACTGGACATCTATTTTACATATGGTAATATATATGTTTCAATGCTATTCTCTCAAATCATACCACCTTCTCCTTCTCACACTGAGTCCAAACGTCTGACAAGAGACCCACCTCAAACCTGGGGACACATACAGGCTGAAAGTGAGGGGCTGGAGAAAGGTATAGGTTCTTTAAAAAAAAAAAAAATCTCTCCAGGTGATTTTAAAGCACAGACAGGATTGAGAACCATGGTCTTAACACAGTACAGGACCCTGAAGACTGTGGCCACAAAAGTGCACAGAGCACAGTTTCTGCTCTGTCAGCTAGCAGAGGCATTGTGGAGCCCAGAACCACCATGCAAGTCTAGCCAGCTTGAATCGCCATGCTGTGAGGAAGATCAAGCCACATAGAGAAGTCACATATTCTTGATGCCCTGGCTGAGTTCCCAGCCACCATCAGCTTCAGCTGAGTAACTGAGTGACTGGCAGATTACTTATGAATTCTGGGATGTGAAAACAGCAATATAAATAAATGTGTTGGAATACTGTCTCTGAATTTGCATCAAACATTCATTTTCTAGTTTTCCTCTAAATCTAAGATCACTCTTGTTCAAGCAGTTAATGAAATTACACGTGTTTGAAGCCACATACTGAGTTTTTCATGTTTTGAATAGAGATTACATTTTAATTGAAATAGGTGGATAAAATACTCTGAAAATGCTATGAAAAGGTCTACAACATAAAGCTCCCTAACTCCAAAGAGACAACCAGTATTATTTTGAAATATCACAGAAATGAATAAACTAACTATTGGAATGGTGATCAAGAAGGCTGAATGGGGGTCCCTCCAAAAAAGGCATGCATGCATGCTTTGTCATGTCCGACTCTTTGCAACCCCATGGACGGTAGCCCACCAGGCTCCTCCGTTTACAGGATTTCTCAGGCAAGAATACTGGAGTGGGTTGCCCTTTTCTACTCTAGGGGATCTTCCCAACCCAAGGATTGAACCCATGTCTCTTGCATCTCCTGCACTGCAGGCATTTTTTACCGTACACCACCTGGTGCATGTCCTAATCCCTGGAATCTGTGAATGTTGCCTTATTTGGAAAGGTCTTTGCAGACATAGGTAAGACTCTTGAGATGAAGTCATTCCAGATGATACAGATAGGACCTAAATCCAATGACAAGTATCCTTCTAAGGGGCACACAGGAGAGATTTAAGACCGACAAGGAGGAGGCACTGTGATCACGGAGGCAGAGATCTGAGCAAGAAAGCCATATGTTACTCAGGATTACTTACAGCCACCAGAAACTGGAAGAGGGGAGGCAGAGATTCTCCACCATAGCATCAGAGGGAGTGTGGCCCTGTCAACAACTAGATTGTAGAACTCTGGCCTCCAGAATTGTGAGAAAATAAATCTCTGGTTTACCAACAAGTGTGCAGTAATTAGTTACAATAGCTACAGGAAATTAATATAGTTGCAAAACAACAATATTTATTCATCTAACTTTCTGCTTCCACTACAACTGCAAAATTTAATAAACAGCAATTTTATTTTTTGTATTTGTCCTTATGCCTCTACCTACAAGACAAACCTCAGTTAAAAATACCATTTCTATTATAAAAGTGTCAGATTTTTATTACTTTATTATTTTCCTTTATGTTTAAAGCTTCCCATGCTTTTTTTTTTTTTTTTTGGTCTTTTTAATGTACGATCTAGTGGTGATTTTCAGGCTGTATTTACCAGCAATCTTTTTTCTAAGATTTTTTTTAATGTGGGCCATTTTTTAAGTCTTTATTGAATTTGTTACTGTAACACTTCTGTTTTGGTTTTTCAGCGACAATGCAGGTGGGATCTTAGCTCCCCAACCAGGGATCCAACTCACACCCTCCACACCGGAAGGTGACATCTCAACTACTGGACCACCAGGGATGTCCCCCTAGTGTACAAAGGTAAGCACTGATTGAGCATTCTGAATTCTGCAGAGAACTTGTTAAAAAAAAAAAAAAAAATATATATATATATACACATACATACATACACACATATACGCCGCTTCCCAGTGTTTCAGTGGTAAAGAATCCACCTACAATACAGGAGACTTGCAGGAGAGATGGGTTCTATCCCTGAGTTGGAAAGATCCCCTGGAGAAGAAAATGGCAAGCCGCTCCAGTATTCTTGCCTGGAAAAACACCCACGGACAGAGGAGCCTGGAGGGCTACAGTCCATGGGGTTGCAAACAGTCCGAAATGACTGAGCAACTGAACAGCAACACACACACACACACACACACACACACACACACTTGGTACAGAAAGGATAATAATAAGAATGCTATCTTTGCTAGAAAGTGTATTGTTTGTAGGAAAATGTTTGTAGACAGGCTTTAAAGCACACACACACACACACACACACACACACACACACACACACACACACGGTACAGAAAAGATAATAATGAGAATGCTATCTTTGCTAGAAAGTGTATTGTTTGTAGGAAAATGTTTGTAGACAGGCTTTCAAGCCTGGCAAATTCCAACAGTGGGACGTTCTACAAAATAACAGTAACCCTCAACATTGTCAAGGCCATCAAAAATGAGGAAAGTATGAGAAATTGTCAAAGCCAAGAGGCACCTATGGAGACATGAAGACTAAATGTAACGCTGTATCCTGGAACAGAAAAAAAAAAAAAAGAACATTGGATAAAAATTATGGAAAACTGAATGATGACTTTAGTTAAAAATAATATAGCAATATTGGTTCATTAGTTTGAGTAAACTCCGGGAGTTGGTGATGGATAGGGAGACCTAGCGTGCTGCTATTCATGGGGTCGCAAAGAGTCGGACACGACTGAGCGACTGAACTGAACTGAACTGAACTTAATTAAAACAAATTTTAAGATGTTAACGAACAGATGAAACCGGGTGCCCGCTGTCTGGGAATTTCCTCTACTATCTTCTCAATGTTTCTATAATTTCAAGCTGCTTTTAACAGCCACGCCTATTAATACACACACACACACACACACACCTCTATCAATATTCATATTTTAAGTAAGAAACTAAGGTTGAAGGAAGTGAAACATTTCAAACAAATCAGCAATGTTCCTCGATTGTTTCCCAGAATGCTAGTCCATACTGCAAACAGTTATTTAATAAGGCTAATTATTGGCGATGTTCTGAAAAGGGAACACCACCAAAAAACTTTCCTGGACTTGCAAAGGAAAAGGAAAAAGCAGCTGGTCCTGCTGGCAGTCGAGTTTCCAGGGCTAACTGGCGTGCCATCTGCTTGCCGCCGCAGAGCGTGGTAACCATGGTTCACGTGTCACTCCAGCGTTCGCGTTAGAAGTCGGCTCAACAAGCCTGGACAATTTCGCGGCCGCGCAGGTTGCCGGGGGAGGGGGTGGCGGCGGCAGCATCCAGAGTGTGTGTATCGTTTTCCCAAACTCCATCTGCTCCCTCGTCCCCGGGCTGTGCCCGCGGTCTCCCCGCGCGGCCAGCCGAGGGACGGGCGGGTATTTTGCGCACAACAAAAGAACGCGCGTCCTCCTCCCCCCGCCGCCCCACGCCGCCCCTGCCCTCGCTTCCCGCGGCCGCCCGGGCGCGCGTCCCCGGGAGCAATCGGCTCCCGGGCCGGAGGTTTCCAGGTACCCGGAAGGGGAGGGGGCGAGGCGGCCACAATTGGGCGGGTGAGGCCGAAACGCGCGCCCAGGAGCGCCAAGACGCGGAGGGCGGCGAGCCCGGGCCGTGCCGCCGCGCGATTGGCCGGGGCCGCCCTGCCGGCCGCCGCTGATTGGCGGATGCTCGAATTCGGTCTCAAGGCGCCAGAGGAGGTGTTTTAGCGGGGACCGCGGTCCAGGGCAGGAGTCGCGCTCGGCGGGCCGGGACGCTGGCGCTCCGCGAACGGCACGGGGTCCCCGCCAGCGAACGGTGCTTGGAGCGGGGAGCTGCTCGCCTAGCTTTCCCCGCCCGATGTCGCCGTCCAGCTGCTGATCGAGTCCCCCAGCTGATCCCGCTCCACTGTGGGGCTGCGGAGGTCCCGGGAGAGGCAGGAAGGCTCCTTCGCAGAGTGGGAGTAAGTAGCGCTGGCAGGGAGGCGGGAACTGGGGGGAAAGGGGACCCTGGGGCTGCGGCTACCAGTCTGCCACCCCTCCCCACCCCGGCTGGCGGGGAATCGAGGCTTTGCTGCCTCTGGACCAGGCGTGCGTGGGGTGTCTGGGCTCCAGCTCGCCCTCTGGCCGGGCGGTAGAGAGAGGACCTGCCCAACCTCAGGAGCTAGGGGTTTCATTGCAAGAGTTTATCTTTGGGGTCTGCTCGGAGGCCTGGGAAGGGACTGCGCTAGGCACTGAGTGGGTTAGGTCTAGCGATCAGGTTTCCTTCCCCCCATTCAAACCCCCGTCAAAGCCGAATTCCTCCCAGTTCTTTGCGCCAAAATTAACTGACCCAGGAGACCCTGTACTTTCTGACAGATTTGCCCTACACCCTCTTGACTTGAAACTTAATTTTGTCCTGTTACTTTTCATTAAAAATTACTATTTTTATCGGGTTTTTTTTCCCTCCCAATTTCAGTCATTGCTAAGCACAGCTTTAAGTGTTTGTGTTCGTTCGTGTGCGTTTTACAGACTTGGGGTAGCCACGACCCTGGAAATTCCCAGGATGAGCTTAGGGAGGGGAAGTTCATGTTCATGAGCGAGTAATAGATATTTCTGTTGACGGAAAGAATATCCAACTGTAAAGTCGTTTTCTAATGTACATTACAGATGGAGGTAAACTGTCTAACACTAAAAGACCTGATCAGCAGGCCGCCCAGACTAGATTTTGCAATTGAAGATGGGGAAAATTCACAAAAGGTAAGTGAACTTAAATACCTTAAGCTCTATCATATTTAGGATGGTAATGTCTAATTCAGTTAAGGATTCCAGCATCCCACTTGTATTTGTCTTATAAACATAATTGGTGAACATTTTAGAACTATGCCTTTTTTTTAAGGGAGGAGACATCCAGCCATATCCTTCAGTTTCTCAGTCACTATGTAGTGGAAAGAGGCTAGGTTACGTGTAATGCTGAAGCAAATTTATATGAATCAAAGATATGCTAGACACTACAGTCAAAAGACTGTAGTACTTATAGTTATCAAGAGTAGAATTAATGCATTAGTGCAAATGAACTTACAAAACAGGCTCACAGACTTCCAGTAGGAGCTTCTGGTTGGGGGTGTAGGGAGAAGGAAGTGTTTAGGGAGTTTGGGATGGACAGGAACACAGTGCTATATTTAAAATAGATAACCAACAAGGACCTACTGTATAGCACAGGGAACTCTGCTCAATGTTATGTGGCAGCCTGGCTGGGAGGGGAGTTTGGGGGAGAAGGGATACATGTGTATGTATGGCTGAGTCCCTTTGCTATTCACCTGAAACTCTCACAGCATTTTTTGTTAATCAGTTATACCCAATACAAAATTTTTTTAAAAAGTAGAATTAGCTAATGCTGGTCAGAAATGTTAAGTCTCAGTTCCCAGGAAAACTCTATGTGCTAGATTATTAAAGTATAGAGAGATGTTCTTCATACTGATGAACCAGCTCCTAGAGGCTGTCCCATCTTCCCAAGAGCATGAGCAGGGCCTCCCGATAAAGTGAATATTCACCAAGACTGAATAGTTTCAGCACTCCTGCTGGTTATGCACTGAGCCATCCCTTGTGGTTTTGCATGCCTTGTAATTTGTAAGACAGTGGGGCTGTGTTCAAGAAACATTACGAAGTAACCAACCATAGCAGTGTCTAAACAGGACTCATGTCATCACAATGCCCTTGCCAGCCAGTGCCCTACTGAGTAGGTGGGAAAGCTTGTTAGTAATGAACATCTAAGCATTTTGAGGCAGAGGCAAGTAGATATGACATAGCCAGGTTTAGAAACTTTAAATATCAAACTGAGCACAGCCACTTCCTTAGGCATTGAACTTGTCTCGGTCCCTGAGCTTAATTTTAGGCTTAGTGTCCATCATGAAACTGCCTGACTGCAAAGCACCTGTTATATGGGCCTTTGAAGAATACTTGACAACCATTAATTTTGGATAGGTGAAATTAGATGCTTTTTCATGTATGATTTCCACCCCCCACCCCAGCATTTGATTTATTTTTGTTGCAAAAAGAAGTATACCAAAACATTAATGTTTTTAAAGAGGACTTTTAAAAAATTCCATTTGCCATATGAGACTGGCAATGCCCAGACTTTAGATTATATATTCAGAGTTTTGGTTTTGCAAGTTTCAGAGCAAAACTTTTTGTTTCTCTTCATAATTTGGATGGGACAGCCTAGAAAGAATGTGTATACCTTTAAGGAAGTAAGTGTTAGTCAGTCAGTCATGTCTGACTCTTTGAGACCCGATGGACTGTAGCCCGTCTGGCTCCTCTGTGGGAGTCTCCAGGCAAGAATACTGGAGTGGGTAGCCATTCCCTTCTCCGGGGGCTCTTCCTGACCCAGGGATCAAACCTGGGTCACCTGCATTGTAGGCGGATTCTTTACCGTCTGAGCCACAGGGAAGCCACGTGTATACCTTTGCACAGAGACAAAGTCAAGGGGGGAGAAAAGGCAAAGTTGGTATCCGCTTCTTTCCTTCCAAGTGGGTGATTTTTTTATCAAGTGCTTTCAACAAGGGTGCTTCTCCTACTCTAGCCCAGTAAGTACTGTGCCTGGCTGAGCTTTCATATGTTAGTGGGTTTAGAGAAAACTCCAGATGACTCCATAGAGATTTAGGAAAGTGACTAAAATGTTTGAGATAGAATGCAGGGCTTATTTCACCTGTCAAAGAGATGGCAGAGGAAAAGATCAGTGCTCCAGGAGATGCTCGACGGGGCTTTCATCTCTCTTTTCACATTGCTGGAAAGGAAAGGAAAGAGGAATTCTAGGGATGCTGAGAATGTGGGATTTGGAGTCAGATCTGGCTTTGAGTTCCTGTTCTACCATTTGTTAGCTCCATAAGCTTGAATAAATTTATTATTCAGTTTTTCAACAAATATTTATGTTCCAGTTGCTGGGGGTACCGTGTTTTAATAAATCTCCTAGCTTCCCTAAGCCTATTTTTTATTTTATGAATTGGAATTAGTAAGTAGACGCTCTTCTCTGGGTGTCTATAAAGCACCCAACAACCCATATTGTTCACCCTTACTCAATTGAACTGACAGCTCAAAGATAAATATGATGCAGGCCTGGCCCTCAATTACCTCAGAGATGTTTCAGGGGCTCAGATGTAAACTCACCAACTAGCCTGTGATTTGTTAAGTGCTCTAGGAATGGGAACCAGTTGCCCCAGCAGAACAGAAGAGTAAGAAAGAAATTCACGGGGAGTCCAGAGGAAGTTGGAAAGCTTCACTGGGGAGATAATACTTGGGCTGAGGACTTCAGCCTGTCCGGGAACAAGAGGAATAAGATGGCCTTTGTAGGCAGAAGAATCATATGAGTCTGTGTGGTGTGGACATTCAAGAAATGTTCAAAATTTCCAGAGTGGCCAGAAGCCAGTGGTACTGCCTGAAACCCCCTGGTGGGTACCTGGAACAGTGTCCTATGGGTCAGTCAGCATGTGAGGACTTATCTTTCTTGACGGTCTGATCTTCATTGGTCACAGGCTATGGTACTGCATGCTTCTTACCACTCACGGAGAAACTTTTCTTTAAAACATAAAGTTTACTGTGCCCAAGTTGTGAGATTATAAACAAGACTCTCCTTTTCGGTTGTCTGTACTGCATTTAGGAATGACAAAAGAAGAAAAAGGATGGTTTGGGATGAAGGAGTGGACAGGAAAGATTGAGCTTTGGGAGGCCTGTGTGAAGGGGGTGACACTTGAGCTAGGTCTTGAAGGAATGAATGCTAAGACTTAGGCAAGTGGAAAGGAAGGACACTAGTAAAGAAGTGGAAGCTAACATAGTAAATTTGGGGACCTCACCTAGACTTAGTGGGCATGGCTTTTCTTTGAAGGTCATTCATCTTTTGCATGCTAAGTTGCTTCAGCTGTGTCCAACTCTTTGCAACCCTATGAACTATAGCCCATCGGGCTTCTCTTGCCATGGGATTTTCCAGGCATGAATACTGCAGTGGGCTACCATGCCCTCCTCTAGGGGATCTTCCCAACCCAGGGATCAAGCTCAAAAGAAAGTGAGTTCAACTCGAAGCATTTATTTATACCCGTGTGCTTACAGGTAAATAAATAAATATATGCAAGAGGCAGTTGGTTGCCTGATTTGGGAATTCATGGAAGGTTCTAGCCAGATACAAACTTGGGAATTATCAAATACATGTTGGTTTTAAAGCCATGAGTGGGTGAGCTGCCCTGGAGAGCAAATAGGGAAGTGTGGAGGGCTGAGGTTTCTAAGAGCACAAAACGAGGAGCTTATGAAGGAGCCTGAGAAGGAACAGTCACAAATAGAAAGAGAACCAAGAGAGAAAATGTGCTAGCTCAGAAGGACTGAGAATTTTATAAAGCAAATAGTCTTAACTGTAGCAGTGAGGTCAAATGCGGTTGACTTGTCACCTAAGATGTGATCTAAACGAGAGCAGTGAATAAGAGCAGACTGGTGGTTTGAGGAACCCCGAGAGATGGGCAGGGGAAAGTCCTGGGTGCAGATTACTCATTCTGGAACATGTGCTCTGAAGGAGAGGAGCATGTGTCAATGACTAGGAGACATCTCCAGAAGTGCCTGTCATATTTGCAATGAGTCTTAAAGAGTAGTTGGGTTTCAGCGGGCAGAGCTTAGCCTGTGGAAGCAACGTGATGGTGTGAGCAGCAGTTCAGGTGTGATAAGAGGCGGGACAGGCTTGAAGAAACACGAGTGGACTGTTCATGCAAAATGTAGGACATGCATGAAGTGGGACTGGAAAAGAGGTTGGCACAGTATCACCAGGGGCCTTGAACGGGCTGCTGCTAACGTGATCAAGGCTGCATCTGAGAGAGAAGCAAGGTCATTTCCAGGGTGTGGCAGCTTTTTCCTGGCAAGCAGATCTGACGTGGAGATTAGCGGACAGGTGGTGTAGGGAGTGCCCTGGGGACGGTGCCCATTTAAGGAACAAGAAGGCAGCAGAATGAGACAGCGGGTGGAGTGGAGCAGTAATTGATCAGTCTCCGTGGAAGTCGGGTTCACCCTGAGGGAAGCTCTGGGATGACCCCCCTGGAGTGGTTCTGAGTCTGGGCAAGAGGACCAGGCTTCTCCATGTCGGTGTGGCCTCTCCCAGCCCCTGAGGATGGTCCTGGTCTCTCGGGAAGGGGTGTGTCCTGGGCGAGTCGGTCCTCTTCAGTCAAAGCATGAAGATGCTTATTGTTGGCATTAGTCCAGCAGCTGGGGAAATGAGGCATTCATTCCTCAAGAGAGCTGGGTACACCCCAGTGTCCACTGCATGGCTGGGCAGCCTTGCTGGAAAGCCTTGGAGATAGGTACTTTGGTCTGAACCCCTTATTTTATAGATCCGGAAACTTGAGTCCAGACAAAACCAACACTTTGTCCAGTATCAACAAAATACAGAGTGGAGCCCAAAACCAGGTTTCTCAATCCAGTCGCTTCCTCCACCTTCCACAGCGTCAGGATTTGGGGATGGACAGACGGATGGAGCACAGTGTGATTAGGTTGCAACTGACTTTCTGCCCACCTGAGACCTCAAAACAATTTTCTGTCTTATTTTCTATTGATGTAGAGGTGTGGTAACGATCGTAACCTCCCACGTGACCTGACTCCCCTCCTACTTACCCAGGGATTGAACTTGGGTCTCCAGCATTGCAGGCAGATTCTTTACCATCTGAGCCATCAGGGAAGCCCCAAGTATTACTTAAACTGTAGTGAAAATATATCAAAGTGCTAGAGGAAATAATTGATCTGAATTGCTCCTCAGTAGGGAAAAGTAGGAGGAGCTCAATGTTCCTCGGAAGACAGCTACCACGGAGGCAGTGGAGAAGGAGGAAGACTCTCTGCACCTCCGCAAGCCTGGACCACGCCCTCCACCATGGGGAGACCTTTTAAAATAACTCGATAATCAAAGCCCGTTGTTCCTTTTGCACCTATGAGGGGCAAGGCATTGTGCCAAAAATAGTGAAGAATGAGACATGTGGAACTAGCTCCCTGACCTCCAGAGGTGCACAGTCTCCTTAATGAGACAAGACACATGCCCAGGAAGTTAAATAGCAATACGATGTGCTCTGTTCTCTTAGCTCTGAGCTCAAGGATGGATGGTAATAAAGAACGAGAAAGTTGGGGAAGAGAATAGCTAAGTTTTATTGAGTGCTCACTATATGCCAGGAACTATTCTCATAACTCCGGAGATCAGTATTTTTATGAACTCATTTTCAGTTGAGAGAATTAAAATATAGTGAGGAGAAGGAAATTGCCTGCACTCACCCTGCTGATGAGCTGGCCCTACCAGCCTGCATGCAGAACTGCTACCCATGCCGCCTCGCCATAGATGTTTGTGGGGATCAGTGGCCTGCTGGGTACCCTGGAGCTGCGAAAAAGATAACTCCATCCCAATTCATACTCCAGACCAGCTTATTTCTAGATGCAGAATTTCGGAAACTTGGACGCAGGAATTCAGAAAATGTTATCAGCTATTTCTTGCCCTACCCATGACTTTTATACTGAATGAGTTTGTATGTGACCTCAGGCAGGGTACCCTCTGTGTGCCTCAGTTTCCTCATCTGTCGGCTTGAAAAATAATAGTACCTAGGTTAGAGGACTGGATGAGGAGTTAGTGGCGTGAAGTGCACGGAACAGGACGTCCCTGGTGGTCCAGTGGTTAAGAATCCACCTGCCAGTGCCGGGGACGTGGGTTCGATCCCTGATCCGGGAAGATTCCACACGCCACGGGGCAGCTGAACCTGTGCCCCACCACTGCCAAGGCCACCTGCTCTAGAGCCTGTGTGCTACAACCAGACAGGCCACTGCACTGAGAAGCCCGCTCGCTGCAACTCGAGAAAGCCCAGGCGTAGGAACAAAGATACCGTGCAGCCAAAAAAAAAAAAAAAGTGCATGAAACAGATATTGTCTGTAGCACATAATATGCACTCAGTACTTTCCCTTGAGAGTTCTCCTGTAGAAGACTCATCAGAATTGCACCCTGGCAGGGACTTGTTAAGAGATCTGAGGAGATAGAGGCTGCATGCTGACTGCTGCAGTGTTATGAGAAATTGTCACCCCCATCTCTGCTCCCTTCCCGTTACCCTAGGACAGAACTCACTCACCATGGCTAGCTGGCAGCTTCCACTGATCCAAGGAACAAGAGATGGCCTGCTACCCTGAATTCCAGTTTCTCCCAAACAATTCTTTTTCCCTTTCCACTTGTTGCTCATTTATAGGAAAACACTTTTTTAAAACCGCTTCTCAGCCAAAATCTAAGCATGCAGTAAGCCATAGAGTGATATTGTGTACAGGAATATCAAATATGCAACTCATCCACCTTGCTAATTATGTCAGGCACAATTGCCTGGAGGTGAATTCAGCTACGGGAAGGGCAGAATCTTTTCTGGTTTTGAATGGCAAATCTTATTCTGCAGGAAAGATATTCATTTCAGAAACTAACTTCATAGTTTCAAATGTGAGTTCTGAGTACTCAGTCCTTTTTCTTAATGGATTAGCGGGCCCATCATTAATCTTTTCTTATAATTAGCTAAGACATTTTACTTAAAGTTATGGTCTAGGGAAAGGTGCTAGTCCACAAACTTCTATCAAGCTGCAAAAAATCAATAGCAGAACTTGAGAGTTTAGCATTCAGAGACCTCTGTGTAGTAATTGGATCTTGCCCCTATAACATCTAAGCCTGTGATCAGTGGTCTCTTGTTAGACAAGCTATAGGTTGGGTTGAGTGGCAAACTCAAGGGGAGAGTCACATGTGATGGGAGTTGCGTGTGGGTCCTATGAAGGAAGACCTTGTATCAGCCTGTGGGAGTTTGGAAGTGCCTTCAGCAAGGGTAGTTTGAGAAGCAGCACTCTAGGGGAGGGACCATACATTGCCGGATGGTTTGAAATGTGGCCTTCTGTGGATGCCCTTCCATTAACTGCTGTGTTAGCACTGGTGAACACTCAACAGAAACATAATCACTCTTCACTAGTTAGTGCAAACTTGTGAATAGTGTTTTAAAAATACGTCACTGAGAAGCAATATGGACGCAACCCACATTGGCCCTTATTGTCATCCCCGACTCTTATAAACATTCACCAGTGACAGATACTCTCATGCCTTCTTTCACACAGATGCCGTGAAAAATGTTTAAAAGGAGTAGCCAATTATAATCAGTTTCTCATTGGAACCACCTTTTGATTCCCATGGATCCTTCTGTTTGTCTTCTTTCGTCCTGATATTTTTCAGCCCTGGACGTGTGGTCTGTTTGCAGTTTCTTGTCTTAGTGAATGATGGGATCAAGGTGCACTCTTAGCTGACACCTGCCCTTTCTCATTTTTGCTAACAGGTCTTTTTTTTTTTTTTAATAGGAAAATATATTTGTTGATCTCTCAAGGATGGCCCCAAAGACGCCAATAAAAAATGAGCCAATTGACTTGTCAAAGCAAAAAATCTTCACTCCAGAAAGAAATCCCATCACTCCGGTTAAGCTTGCTGACAGACAGCAAGCAGAACCATGGACACCCACTGCTAACCTGAAGATGCTCATTAGCGCCGCCAGCCCGGACATAAGAGACCGAGAGAAGAAAAAAGGACTGTTCAGGCCCATTGAGAACAAGGATGATGCGTTTCCAGACTCCCTGCAGGTATATAGGCTGTGCCCCTAAGGGCTTTCATAGAATTGAAAATTTTTAACCTAATTATTAAAAAGTCACAGAATTCTTAACTTTTTGGTTGCTATTGAGTTGAAAGCACTCTTCTACTTAATCCTTTTATTTATTTACAGCTGAAGTGGGACTCTCAGTCTGTCTCATTTTTCATAATGAGTGTTTTGTATTCTTTTCTTCAGGTTTTTTTTTTTCCTCTCTTTACCAGTACGAGTTTTTTTTAATGATAATTTTTTTTAAGCAATTTAACATTGCTTAAATTATTGCTTAAAAAAGGTATTTAATAATTTTGATTTAATGAAGAAATTTGGATTTTTTAATGCTGCCATGAATTATAGTTTTCAGTCTGATTTAGTAGTAATCTAAATATTTGTTTAGTTCACTGGTTTAGTGCTTTAACATTAAGTTGTCTTTAAATTACCTGTCCTGTAGGAACCAGGGCTCTTGAACAAGCAGCGTATATATACATTTTTTAAAAAGTCTTTCTTGGGACTTAAACTGAGCCTTTTTCAAATGTGGGTTGATAAGACAAGGGAACTCGTTTAATGTGCTTACAATAAGAAAGAGGAAGGAAGAGGAAGATTCAGCTGTCCTTGTTCAGGTCTATCAACTCTTGGTAAATTGTGAAAAATAAGCTTGGTGACACAGTGCAGGCAAGTCCATCTCAGATTTTCATGTTAACAGGAATTACACAGGATCTTAGGGAAAAATAGCTTCTAATACATCAGGTCTGAGGGAAGGCCAGAGGTTTTTACAGCTGCTGCTGTGATCTGCAGCCTGATGAGCACACTAGTCTCAAGGGTGTAGCAACCTGTAAATTATTGCGTTGTTCACTTTTTAATTTAACCAGTAGACTCAGCCTCAGGGCTTCCATGGTGGCTCAGATGGCAAAGAATCTACCTGCAATACAGGAGACCTGGGTTTGATCCCTGGGTCGGGAAGATCCTCTGAAGACGGGAATGGCAACCCACTCCAGTATTCTTGCCTGGAGAATCCCATGGACAGAGGAGGCTGGGGGGCTGCAGTCCCTGGGGTTGCAGAGTCAGACACGACAGCGACTAACACACACGCAGAGACTCAGCCTCAAATCACAAAGGAGGAGGAGTTCCGTTCAGAGAAAGCAGTAGGTAAAAGGTTAAGAAAATTGGGTCAGGAAGAGTATTTTAACGAGAATCTGGGATGGTAAGGATGAGGATGGGGATGCGGTCCCTCCCACTGCAATCTCTCCTTCAGGATGCTAACCGCGACATCTCCCCCCTCCCCTCTCTCTGCCCTCTGTAGCTTGATGTTGTAGATGACAGTGCTGTGGATGAGTTTGAAAAGCAAAGGCCAAGCAGAAAACAGAAAAGTTTAGGACTCCTGTGCCAGAAGTTTCTAGCTCGCTATCCAAGTTACCCTCTGTCAACTGAAAAAACTACCATCTCCCTGGATGAAGTTGCTGTCAGTCTCGGTATGTATCATGGGATCACCTGGAGGCCTGTCTCCAGTTATGGTGGGAAATTGAGTCCTCGGGCAAGCCCAAGGCTCCAGATCACCTCCTCTACTACGTAAAGAGCAGGCCCTCCAAAAGAGTGAGGACAGAGGAGCAGGTAGAGTTTTTCTTCTGTCATTACCGTCATGCATAGAATCCCAGGGAGCCTTCTAGGCCTGAGGGTCAAACAAATATTTGGTTTCTTTAACCTCAAAAAATGTGTTTGCAAAAGACTCACGTTACAAATTAATAGCTAACACCTTAATTCTATCTTATTTCAGCCAGACTCAAAAGATTTTTAGAAATATCCTGCTGTTTATTTTTTCTTTAATGCTTCTAAGAGTTCAGAACTGCTATTATTTCTGTTACAAAGCCAAATTTGAAAGCAAGAGAGTTATGTTTGAAGCCCTGTACTGTGACCTTCACAGCAAGTCTGCCCAACTAGAAAAAGTACATCTGGATATAATTCAAACAGCTAAGCCTTATAACAAAGAGGAATACATCCATCCACATGGTGTGACTGGGTGTCATGTACAGTGGTGTCTGGGCTATAAATATGCAGGCAGCTGATCCAAGTAGAGACTCCTAGTGGACATGGATTGCAGTTAGTTTCACAAGGAACGTACTGTTGACGATGAATAAGTAGAAATCACAATGATTTGAAGATGTCAGAGTGTCGCCTTAACAAATTAGGACAATTTACATATAGGGAAAAAAAAGTCTGAAAGAAGTCAGCCCAGTAGTCTTTATGAGCCTGGAGGAGGGCATGGCAACCCACTTCAGGATTCTTGCCTGGAGAATCCCATGGACAGAGGAGCCTGGGAGGTCCTTCGGGTTGCAAAGAGTCAGACACGACGGAAGTGACCTGACATGCACGCATGCAAGGCTTTATGACAGCTTATACTTTTAGTTGGTTTGTTAGTTCTGTATCTTCCCATAGCCCTAAGAATGTGGCTCAGTTGATCCTTGTCAATCTGAATTATTCAAACGGATGGTTAAAGAGATTTGCTGGAAATTGAAGTAATGAGGAGCCAGTGGTTGCGATGGGAATACCGTGGGCTGGACTTTGGGTAAGACAGAACTGGATTTGAAGCCCAGCTTTCTAATGTATAGACTGAGAGAGATTTAAAAAGTTAATTAATCTTTTCTCAGTCATAGCGTAAAAACCAGAGCACCTACCTTGCAGAAACTTAGAAAAGTTAGGAGTCATGTCAGTAACATGCCCAGCTCAGGGCCTGGCTTAGTAACTTATTGCTCCATGGAACTATTTCTACTCAGCTGTTATGAGAGGTTCCCCCTGCCTACTTCCACAACCCTCAAGCTGTCCTGTCAACCTGTACAGCCAGGAAGAGGAAGCAGAGGGCTTTGAAGGGGAGCTGTTTCAGAACCCAGGAATAGGATACAGTATTCTGGCTCTGGTAGCAATGAAACGAGATGTGAGCCAGCTGGACAGAAGCTTGGTGTAGACATAGCTGAGGCACTGGGTCCTAGAAACTAGTCTGAAGAGGTTGAGGGTAAAAGAACAGATCACACAATGCCTTTCTCATTGGGCTCCTCTATACACCCACCCCTTATCAAGAGATCTTGCTGATATCAAAGCAGAAGAAAACAGATTAGATGTTGGAAGGCTGCCTTACAGGTCCCAGGGAGGACAGGAGAGTAGACTCCTGCTCTCATAGGGCTGTGGGTCTCCTGTTATAACCGTCTGCAGCAGAAGTCCAAGGCTTTTGCAACAACTTCCTACTGTGTCATGATTTTCCAGGCCTGCCAAATGAACTTTCTGTCTCTCTTCATGTGAGATAAGACGGGGTCCCTTCCTAGAAGCTATTTCCAGGGTAACCATCTCCTTGATTGAGTCTAAATTCCTGGCTCTATCCCAGGTCACAAGCTGTAAGACCAGATTTTAACCAAGGACCTGCAGAGCATTCAAATTGCACTGTTTCCCAGTTTCTGCTCTCATGTAGATTTGATAACTGATATTACAGGTAAGACGTTAAAGGGAATGACTTTAGTAAATGGAAAATTACACAGCCTAGGAAAATTTACTGGGCTGAGATGCTCTTGATAAGCTCTGTGGGGCATAGGGAAGCATGGTAACAATGAGGAAAGGCTTGCGGGCATAACCAATGCCATGACTAGGATGAATAGGATTGCCTTGAAGACAAAAGGAAAAGAAGTTTCAGCGCCAGGGACAGTCTTTCTGACAGAGCAACCTGCAGGACCTGAGGTCTGTGAAATGCAACTCTTAGATGCACCCAGACAGTGGACAGCTAAACTCAATCCAGGTTGCAAAAGCGAGTGATCAGTCAGGCAGCACACCTATTGTGCATGTCAAGCGGTATCTTACTGTCTAAGTGGTCCGAATCGTCCTTTTATTTCTTATTTCTTCCTTTATTTCTTGGGATGTCTAGCCGCTAGATGGAGACTTAACAGCTCCTGTCTAATACAAAAAAACAAAACAGGCGGGCATATGGCTGGCCCTGGGGTGTCTCAGTTGCATTCACATGACATTTCTAATGGGAAGGTTTATGGCGAGTTACGCTCTAAACGAGATGTGTTAATATATGGAAACAGACTGGACCCAGGGCCCAGGCAGATCTGGACAAGGGGCTGCTGACTGTCTTGCCAGCACCGTCCAGCAGGCATCTGGCAGCAGAGCCAGAGCTTTTGGAGGGTGAAGAGCCTTTCAGGGTCATGAGCTGAAATGTTCTGATTGACTGTGAAATGCCTCTTCAAGCGGGGATAGCACTTCCTCTCAGCTCCACAGTTTTCTTGTAATCTGGTCTACTTCTTGTGTTAAGTCTTTGTAAAGCCAAGAGCTGCATACCCTGAGTCTGCTCTGATTATACAACAGCTGTTGGCAAGCGAAGGGGAAGAAGGCATTTTTGTTGCTGGGCCCTTTTGCTTGGAGATGCCTGGCAGCATTTGTTACAGATACTTAGGCAAGAGCAAGAAGGGCCAGTGAGTCCCAAAAGCCTAAGTGTCTATTGCATAACAGGATGAGACACAGATGGGAGGTTTAAAAAATCTGTTTCTACTGTCACCTTGAATGCCAGCAGGAATTTTAGATACCTCCAGCACCACACAGGGCGTACTTACAAAATAATATACAAAGAGCAGATAAATTAACACCTGTCAGAATCCCTTTAAGTTTATTGTCACACTGAATCCTCCTCATTTTGTGAGATAAATACCCAGGCACAGAAGGAGTATGTAACTTCCAGGCTCACCCAACTAGTAAGGGATAACACAGGGAATCCAGTCCAGGCAGTCTGACCCTGAAGACCCCACACTTAACCCATGGAAATATTTTTAGTAAATTCAATAGACTGCTCGTAATCCTGGATATTTAGGGAGTGCTGCGTGAGTGGGTAGGGAATCCGTGAGCTGGCTGGTCAGCCTGTGCAGGAGTTTCTGTGCTCCTCTGTTGGGCTGTGAGGCAGGACACGGGGTGTGAGAGCATGGGGGATTGTCCGTGGCTGTGACGGGCACGCGGAGACCTGTACGTGCCAGCCCCGGCCCTGGCTTCCGCCTGCACCCTGAGGAGGGTGCCCAAGCTCTTGACTCCTAAGTTTCCTGCACAAAATAGGAAACAGAATATTTACCATCTGTGTTCCCTACTGGCCATTACAAGAATTAACAGGGTAATTTTTTCACATCATTCAAACTCCAGGAAGGAGAGTATAGTCCAATAATGAGGTTACAGTTATTGGACACAGTTTTATAGTCTGTATAATTAGGACTAACTACAAGTCAAAATCAACTGTCCAACCTTCATCAAGCATTTATTACTATGATGCATATTGCTCAATCCCACCAGTTTTAACATGTTGAAATGTTCATGTGGTTTGCCTAACAGGTTCAAAGAAAAGTTGCTCTCCTATTTATGTAATACAGATGAAACTATCATCCATCTCAAGGTGGATGTTTACCCTAGATCTTATCAAGAGTTGGATCCCAAGAAGAAAAAAGAAAAATAATTTCTGTTGCTTGCATTCTCATAGGATGAATTTGTTGAGCAATTATATTTGCTGGGCAAAGCATCACACAAAATAGTTCACAGACAAGGCCCAAGCCTTCAAGGAATTTATACTCATAAATGTTCTTTTGGGCTTCCCTGGTGGTCCAGTGGTTAAAATTCTGCACTTCCACTGCAGGGGACCCAGATTTGATCCCAGATCAGGGAAGTTCAGCATGACAATGGTTGGCTTCTATTTTTCAAACAGGCGTTGAAAGGAGACGCATCTATGACATTGTAAACGTGCTGGAGTCGCTGCATCTGGTCAGCCGGGTGGCCAAGAATCAGTACGACTGGCATGGTAGGCACAGCCTGCCCAAAACCCTGAGGAACCTCCAGAGATTAGGAGAAGAGCAGAAATATGAGGAGCAGATGGCACACCTCCAGCAGAAAGAGCTCGACCTGATCGATTACAAATTCGGAGAACGCAGAAGAGATGGCTGTCCCGATTCCCAAGATCCACAGTTACTGGATTTCTCCGAAGCAGACTACCCCTCCTGTGAGTCCCCTGGGCCCACACAGGTCTCTTCTGAAGATGGAGAGGGCCAGATGGGCCACCCTGGAGGCATGTGGCCTCTCGGTATCTCTCATGGAGACGGGCAGACAGATGGCTTCCCACCTGGGCTGCCCACTCCACCTCACGGGAAACCTGTCTAGCGGCAGTTTCATTGGTGTCTGGTGTGTTTGGATCATAGGTGGCGAGTAGCGTTCCAGTTTCAGATTGACAGTCCCACACTGCTGCCTATTTGTGAGCCCTTAAGGAAAATTTACTTGGAAAGAATTTCTCTCTTCAAGAGTCTATTTGTTTCATTATATGTTGGAGTGGACGACTTAGAAAAGAACCCAATTTGCAGGAAATGCTAATGAGGAAGACAGACAACCTTTCATTTGATGCTGAATTTTTCTTACTTATATTGTATTACATTGTTCTCCCCGCTCCTAGCTGCTGTGTATGCTGTCCTTCTTTGATCTTTATTCTCACCCTAATCCTCCTTGCTAAGCTGATAAAGTGCAAATGTTCCTTATGTTTCACTTGCAAATATAAGAAATAGATATGGAAGGGTGGGCCTGGCTGTCATTCCATTCACTACCTCATGCCTTTAATTTCACCCTATGAACCAGTCTTTATCCAAATAACCAGAGGAGACAGCCATCTGTCGGGGATGATTTGCCTGTCATCTGTGGCAACACACGTCTAAGCAATGTCTCTTGCTTACTTATTCTTTATTTCTTTAACTTATTTCCAAAACACAATGGAAGAGGTGGGCACCTCCTATGTGGATGGTGTATTCTAGCTCTTGTGGGCTCAGAGAAATACAAGTGGAGTCCTTGCCTTTGAGGGAAGAGTTGATGTGCTGAAAACAGTTCCTGATCCCCACTCTATCCTTTCACCCTTCTACTTTAATCTTTTCCAAAATTGCTTCATAGATTCTATTCAGTGGAGTATGAGTATAAAGCATTTCAGAATTTATACCAACTATAGAATAATTTTAGGACCCGAAAAAAAATCTACCTTATTTCTTTATGAACCATCTTTTTGTGATGTGTGGCCAAGTGGTGATCAAAAGTGATCTCTCCATCTGCTGACAGAGTTAGAGAGGTCTGGCAAACTACAAGTACAGTCTTTCTTGTGGTAGATTATGTGTTCTGATGCTTTTGTTTCATTCCCTTTGTAGCATCTGCAAACAGTCGGAAGGACAAGTCTCTGAGAATTATGAGCCAGAAGTTTGTCACGCTGTTCCTGGTCTCCAAAACCAAGATAGTTACTCTTGATGTGGCCGCCAAAATACTGATAGAAGAAAGCCAAGATACGCCAGACCATAGTAAATTTAAAAGTAAGCATCTTCACTCAAATCCACTTAGCACAGAAAGGGTGGGGTTTCATCAGTTGATGTTTGCAGCTTTGGAGATTTTTTAGCAAATTATTTTGTTGAGATGTGCGCTCCTTCTTGCCTTCTTTAAGCTTCTTGGTGCTGTGAGAGGTAAGTTGATCACATCCTAGAATTCCTGTGAAAGTTCTGCCTGATGCCTTTTCCTCGGCAGAGTGGATGCTGGAGGCAGAATGGCATCCCACAGATGCATGTCAGGGAGGGTGTCAGAGGCTTTGAGTTTCTCTTTAGCATCGCTGCATCCAAGATGGAATGTCTGAGTTTTCTTTCCCTTTTCTCCTCACCCCCCGCATACTCTTCTGATGGGTGGACATGAAAGTTGTCTACAGGTAAGAACCAGAAGAACAGCAGGGGAGGGGGTGGGGGGAGCGGTGGGACATGGATGCTGGACAGGAGAGTGTTCGAGTTTCACACCCAGAACATCTTCCTTTTCCGCCAGGCCTGGGTCCTGAGCCAGAGACCCTGGCTGCTGGTAGCTCATTCAAGTCCTAGAAACCGTGAATTCAACATTCTCTAGCTTTTGTTTGTTTCCAGCTGGAAGTATAGCCACCCTGTGGGAGAAAGGACTAAATAAAATCCAATTCTATCAGGATTGGGAAGAATACTGCATCAGGGGTGAACTTGAGGTTTCAGGCCGATAACCAGAGCCCTCTGCTTATCCTAGCCCTGAGTTCAAGTGGCTCTCCTCCCTGCAAGTTGACTTCTTGGGTAGAGCGTACTTTGTGGGCATCGTCCTGCCCGTCTAATGTGTTACCGCCCGCCCCTCTGGATTCCTCCTCCAGTGCATGCATTTTCAAATGTCTCTCCCTGAACCTCTCGGACTCAGGGCGTGCCCACCCAGCCCTGCCCCACTGGGTGTCCGCCAGGGCGAGAGGAGAGGCGCTGACTGTCTTCAGCACAGTCATACCGCGTGACCTCAAGCCCCGGACAGCCTGCGTGCCGGCCCTGCAGCCTCGCCGGGAGCTCCAGGGAGCCCTGTCACTGTCACAGCCCAGCTGCCTGGGAGAGCGGGTGCCCCGGTCTCCTGCGGGGAGAGACTCCAGGCAGGCTTCTGACAAGCCAAGGATCAGAATGATGCTTCCTAAAGCCTTTAATTACAGCCTGTTCGCCTCCCTCGGTGTTTTTGCAATCACAGTGATCCCAGCTTGTCACCAGGTGCCTCTGGTAGGAAGCGTGAAGCTGTGAAAGCATAAGGACGCCCTGACCTTCGCTGAGTGGGGTGATCAGACACTGAAATCCTGAGTGATTTCACGCGGGAGCCACTGGCCTCTCATGCTACCCCACTGCTCTCTGCTGGAGGCTGCTTTGGTGGCTGAGAAAGTGACCCGTCCCACAAACTAAGGGAGTGATGTCCCGGACCGAGGTATGGTGTGACCGCAACTGTTTTTTATGTCTTCAAGCAAAGGTACGACGCCTCTATGACATAGCCAATGTGCTGACCAGCTTGGCGCTGATAAAGAAAGTGCATGTCACGGAAGATCGAGGCCGGAAACCTGCCTTCAAGTGGATCGGCCCTGTGGATTTCAGTTCCACAGGTAAGGCATGGTGTTGCTCGAGACCATCTCATGCATAATCCCCAGTTGCTGTTTCGAAGCGTACACCTACCACATGGTGAGATTGATCTTCACCTTCATCTCCCATCACCCACGTCACATTCAAAATTAGACTCATGCCGCCAGCCTGGGAACAGTGAGCCTTAGTCTACAAGTGATTATGCTGGCAGCTCACACACAGAGAGCTTAGAACCTGGCAGTTTCTGAAACTATTAAATTACAGCTCATTGGCTTTTTTTTAATTTCATTTCAAAATTCCTGGAAGTTTGGGCCTGAGGATTAAAAATAATGTTTCATTTTAACAGGTTTTTGGTTTTTTTTTTTTTAATTTTAAAAATGATGCTTCTTATGAACTCTGGTTGTTTCTGCATTAGCAGAATAAAACATTGTTTTTCTTTGAAATTCCAGATAATGTAAAAATTATATCAGTTACTGTCACAAAACTCATAGTTGGTAAGATGACACCTAAACATAGTGTGGATGTAATGAACACCTTTTCTGTAATTTATTTAAAACGTCGCAAGTGTCATAATTTTACTCAATTAGAGCAAAAGAGGGTATTATCTTCTACTTACTTTACAGGTAGTATTTGTGCAACTGGGGACTGGATCTTTCTGCACCAGCTACTTATGTATAGCTATACTGCCTGGAAAAAAGCCATTAAAGTTATTTTTAAATTGCCCTTCCAATGTTAGTCTTATTAGTATAAATTCCTGCACTTAACCCAGGCTTATAAAAGATACAGCTCTCTACCTCACTTTGTAACACATTATTCACTTAGAAACTAGATGAAGCCACTTATAACCAAGTATAATTAATTCAGCAAATACTTACTGCATGTGAACTATTCAGGCAAAGTTCATTTTATTGCACTGAGCAGGTAATGCATTTTTCACAAATTGAACATTTGTGGCAACTGTGTGTTATTAGATGATGCTTAGTATTTTTTAGCAATGATGTATTTTTTAACTTAGGTATGTACAGTATTTAGATATGATGCTATGGCACGATACAATATAGCATAAACCTAGCTTTAATATGCACTGGAAAACAAATTCATGTGACTCGTCTTATTGCAGTGGCCTAGAACCAAACCCACAATATCTGAGCATTGCCTTTAGTAATGCCAAGGAAAACTCAAAGACTTTATGATACAGTCCCTGCCAGTATGAAATGTACAACTTTGCCACTTTCTATTCCTGTTTTTGGCTTATCCTTGGGTTTTCACCAGTGAAGCTCTCTTCCCTGTTTCAACATAAAATATTCTACTCAGCCTTCAATCTGGCTCAAATGTCACCTCTTTCATGAAGTTTTCCCCAATTACTTCTTGCTTCATGATATTGTCCCTGCTGTACACATTTGAGGCAGACACAGTTTTTATTCACCTTTGATTAAACCCTAGTGTCCAGACCAGTGCCTTATGTACTTCAGTTGGTTAATGAGCTTTACTGAGGGTGTATAATTAACATACCTTTGAAAATCAGAGAATTCTTAAGCACTGCATATGATAGTACTGGCTCTGTAGGAATTCAGAGATGATATGGGTTAAGTTCTGATGGACTGTTAGGTTTTGGAGGGATGGAGAGCTTTTTTTTTTTTCAGTTGAAGGAACAGATACCTAAGAACATCTCTGGCTTGTGTCAGAGAACTCAGGCATCCTGACTTAAGTGGAGGACCTAGGATAGGAATAATGAGAAGTAAGACGTGATCATTTGGGACCACACTTTGGAAAGCCTCAAAAGTTAGGCCAAGAAATCTGTACTAGTGGGTAGAAGTGACAGGGGTCTTTAGATAAAGAGATTAAAAGAGAGGAGGGATTCAAAGTTGGTGGTGTCACTGAGGAAAATAAGATAGCCAGAGAAATGAGCTGGTGTTGAGAAGTCGAGGAGTTTGTGGATTTATATAACCAGTGGGTCAGCCCCTGGGAGCGCTCTGATCTGTCATGGTAGAGAGGACTTGGCCCTAGGTCAGGAACCTCAAATTGAACTTTCTTCCTCTATCCTTCAGAAACCTGGGCCTCCTTTCATATGCCCTATTTCCATTACTGACAGCACCTTTGTCATGAGCCCAACAATTAAATTTGGAACATCAAGTTACCTTTGATTTCGTAATTCACTCCCCTTCACTCCTCAATTAGCAATTCACCTCTTTACTCTTTTCCTCCCCCACCATCAGGACCTTTCCTTCCTCTTAACAGCTTTATTGAGGTATCATGACATTCAGTAAACAGCACCGTGGTTAAAGTTATAGTTTGGTAAGTTCTGCATTGTATGCCTCAGTGAAATAATCACTGCAACCAAAGCAGTTAACCCATCACCCTCCAAAGCCTCCTTCTGTTCCTTGGAATACCTCCCTCCCTTTCCCCACTCCCAGCAACCAATGATCTGCTTTCCTTCACTCGAGACGTGTTTATATCTTCTAAAATGTTTAATAAGTGAATCACACACAGTCAGTGCTTATTACTGGCAGATTCCGTATTTGCGAATTTACCAACTCCCTAAAATTTATTTGAAACTCCAGAATCAACACACACAGCATTTTCTGAGTCGTTCACAGATTGCAGAGTAGCACAGGGTTTTATTTGCCATTGCGTGTGCTCCCAGCTGAGGTCAGAACAAAGCAGCCCTCTGCCTTCTTGTTTCCCACACTTGCTTCTTTTGACTCATACTGTAAACAAGCATCCTTTTCGTGGTCTTTTCAGTGCCACATTTTCACGTTTCTGTGGTTTGTGTTGGTGATCTTGCTGTTTAAAATGGTTCCCAAGGGTCATACTGAAACACTGTCTAGTGTTTCTAAGTGCACGAAGGCTGTGCTATATCTTACGGAGAAAATACACGCGTTGGAGGAACTTAGTTCCGGCCTGAGTTCCAGTGATTTTGACTGAGTGCAGTGTTAATGGATCAACAAGATGTTCTAAATGTGTCTTAAACAGGCTCATGAAACAGGGTTATGTACTGATCAGTTTATAAACATGTTTTGACCAGAGACTTGCAGAAAACTAACCCTGTATTTCCTTTGGGAGTGATGGTTCAGTATTAACTAATTTAGTGTTCACAGTAACTTTATAGAACTTTACTACAAATAATGACAATCAGCTGTAGTGTGAATACTCTTTTTATCCGACTTCTTTCATTCAGCATAATTATTTTGAGATTAATTGTGTGGTAGTATGTATCGATGGTGTATGCCTTTTTATTGCTGAGGAGTATTCATTGTATGGATATACTGTTCTTTATTCATGCACCTAATAGCGGACTTTTGAATTATTTTCAATTTAGTGCTATTACAAACAGAGCTGACTCATTGGAAAAGACCCTGATGCTGGGAAAGATGGAGGGTGGGAGGAGAAGGTGATGACAGAGGATGAGATGGCTGGGTGGCATCAGTGACTCAGTGGACATGAATTTGAGCAAACTCCAGGAGATAGTCAAGGACAGGGAAGCCTGGTGTGCTGCAGTTTGTGGGCGGCAAAGAGTCAGACATGACTGACTGAACAACAAACAAAGCTGCAGTGGATATTCACGTACATGTCTTATATGGAAACATGCTTTCATTCCTCCTGATTAACACCTAGGAGTGGAATAGGTGCATCACACGATAGGTGGATGTTTATGTTTTTGAGAAACTTCCAAGCTGTTTTCCAAAGTAGCTGTGACATTTTACATTCCCACCAGTGGTATATGGGAGTTCTGGGTCGGCCTTAGTTGTAGCTGTTCCAATAGGGGTGTAGAGGCGTCACTGTTGTTTTACTTCGTGTTTCCCCCATGGTGTTCAGTCCAACCATCTGGTATCATTTGTCTTCTGTTTGATGGGCTTTCTTTAACATTTCTTAGAGTGAAGGTTAGCCAATGGTGAAATCTTCCAGTTGTTGTATGTCTGAGAACATCTTTATTTCACCTATATTTTTGAAAAATATTTTCCTTGGGTAAGGATTCTAGGTTGGAGGGTTTTTTTCCTTTTGGTCCTTTAAAGAACTGATTCCACTGTCTTCAAGCTTGCATTGTTTCTGACAAGAAATCTACCGTCATCCTGTTCTTCCACACATAATGTGTCTTCTTTTTTCTTCGTTACTTTTTTTTTTTCATTTATTTTTATTAGTTGGAGGCTAATTACTTTACAGTATTGTAGTGGTTTTTGTCATACATTGACATGAATCAGCCATGGATTTATATGTATTCCCCATCCCAATCCCCCCCTCCCACCTCTCTCTCTTCGTTACTTTTAATATTTTCTTTATGACTGGTTTTAAACAATTTGATTATGTGTGCATTGTTACAGTTTTCTCAGTATCTCTTACTTTGATTTGTTGAGCTTCTTGGATCTATGGGTTTAAACTTTTCATCAAGTTTGGTAAATTTCTTGTCATCATTTCTTCTTTCCCCTCTGTCCTTTGACAGCTCTAGTTATACTCATTTTTGGCTGTTTGAAGTGGTCCTACAGTTCACTGATGTTTTGTTCATTTCTTTTTCTCTTTTCTGTCACCTTGGATAGTGTTTATTGCTCTTTCTTTAAGTTCACAATTTTTTTTCTGCAGGCATGAATTTTTTTCTAAGCTGCCATGCATTTCACCCATGGTATTTTTCCATCTTCAACATTGTAGTTTTAATTGCTAGAAGTTTGACTCGGGCCTTTATAAATTTTTTAAGGTATTTTACTTCTTGGCTGTGCTGGGTCTTCATTGCAGTGCACAGGCTTCTCATTGCGATGGCCTCTTGTTGCAGAACATGGGCTCTAGGGTACGTGGGCTCAGTAGCTATGGCACACAGGCTTAGTTGCTCTGTGGCCTGTGGGAGCTTCCCAGACCAGGGCTGTCACCAGTGTCCCTTGCATTGCAAGGTGGGATTTTAACCTCTGGACCACCAGGGGACCCTGGGCCTTTATAGCTTTGATGTTTCCACTTAACATGTTCAATTTCTTGAACTTATGGAATACAATTATAATATCTATTTTAATGTGCTTGTCCACTAACTCTATCATCTGTGTCACTTTGAGGTACATTTCAACTAATTTTTTCTGCTCATTGTGGGTTATATTTCCCTGCTTCTTTGTGTATGACGTAATTTTTAACTGTATGCCATGCATGTGTGCTAAGTTGTTTCAGTCATGTCCAACTCTTTGCATCCCTATGGACTGCACCCGCTAGGCTCCTCTGTCCATGGGATTCTCTAGGCAAGAAGACATGCCCTCCTCCGGGGGATCTTCCCAAGCCCAGGATGGAACACGCATCTTTTATGTCTCCTGCATTGGCAGGTTACCCTAGAGCCACCTGGGAAGCCCGATTGTGTGCCATTATATGTACACTGAGAATTATAAATTGTTATGTGCTAAATAATTCTCTCTTCCTAAAAATGTTCTTGAGCTTTGTTCTCTGATACAGCAGAGTTACTTGGAAACAGTTATCCTTTCAGCTCTTGCTTTTAAGCTTTGATAGGCGGAACCCACCCCATCAGCAATTAGTCTTGAGTACACCGTCCCCTCTACTGAGGCAACACCCTCTTTAGCATTCTAACCAAAGACCACGACGCATGAGATTTCTTTTCCCACTGTGACTGTTGGCAGTCGGCACTATTCTCAGCCCTGTCTGAGTGCAGACACTGTCCTGTCTACTCCTTTTGAGGGCTCTTTCCTTGGCCTTGGGTAGTTTCAGCTCATGGTTGAGTACTCCACTGAATACAGTCAGCCCTTTGAGTCTGCAGGTTCCTCATCTGTAGAGTCAACCAACGATGGATCGAAAGTATTTTTTTTTTTAAATACAGAAAGTTCCAGAAATCAAAACTCAAAATTTGCTGCACGCTGGCAGCTATTGAGATAGCATTTACATTGTGTTAGGTACTATAGTAGGAGAAGGCAACAGCAACCCACCCCAGTGTTCTTGCCCGGAGAGTCCCAGGGATGGGTGAGCCTGGCGGGCTGCCGTCTCTGGGGTCGCACAGACTCGGACACTACTGAAGCGACTTGGCAGCAGCAGCAGGTAACTACAGTACTCTAGAGATGATCTGGTGTACAGTGCCTACAAAATTTACTCCACTGTCTACACAGGATTAAATCTATGCCATTTCGTATAGGAGTCTTGAGCATCTCAGGTGAGATGTGGGGACTTGAAACGGGTCTCCTGTGACTGCTGAAGGGCAGCTCTGCTCAAGGGGGGCCCCTCTGCAGACCCCCAGCATTCCTTCTGCATGACTGTGCCCCTCAGGACCCTGCCCCACAGACGCTAGCTGCCCTGACTTTCCAGGTCTCCCAGCTCCATTCCCGATTGAAGGAGACTTCCAGGCTCTGCCTAGAGCTCCTTCTCTGCCCCTAACCTGGAAGTGTTATCCAGGCAGTAAGCTGGCTAATCAGAGCTTCCCTCTTTTCAGTTCCTGTCTCCAGTGTTTCACTGTCCTTCATGTCCTAGTGTTCAGTATCTTGAGAACCATTGTTTTATATACTTAGTTCAGTATTTTGTTTCTTTCAGGAAGGAGAGTAAATAATACTCTTGACCCACTTTCTTCTTTCTTCTAGTTGATTCTATAACTTCTGATTTTCTAAAGAGAGAATTTTTGGGGTTTTTATTATAAGAAAAAGAAAACCGTAGGTGGTTTTCTTTTTCAGTATTTCTGTATTTTAGAAAATGTAAGTCTAGCTGGGCCTTTCAGTTTACTAAATCAGTCTTATAATTAAAATGTGCATCCCTTGAACTTAAAAAAAATAGCACAGATGAGCAGGGTAGGAATGACTATCTGAACAATGTAAGTGTTTCTTAATAGAACATAGACCTGGTTCTATATAGAGATTTCTGTCCTGATTTCACACAGGCTTATTTCAGCATAAAATTGGCCTCAGGCCCAGTCTTCTATTACCCTCACTGTTCCGCAGCATTTCAACCATGAGGTATCTGCTGACCTTATGTCTTTGGTCACTTAGTAACCGAGCTTCCTGCTGCATAAGAAAGAAATAATAAAGCATAATAATAGGAAACAGAGATTCTTATACTCATTGCCCTGGGACTGTGGCATAAGAGGCTGATTGCAATTAATGTTAAAATCTCCAAATATTCATGTTGGGCTGAGTATGATTGGGTTTTCCTTTGATATCTCTGCCCAAAGAAAGCATCTGAAATGTCAGGTCCATTCTAATTTGGGTTATAGAACATCCTGCTCTACTTTTGTTGCAGTTTAGATAATTTTAGAACATATATGGATTCAGTCTTTAAAGTCACTGACTAACTTTTTGAAAAGATTAGTACACTGAAAGAAATTGGGGTTTGAGATAAGGCTCATGAAATTCCTTTGTCTTCGTTTTTAATTTATAGGTAGCTCCATTACAATGAGAGGTTCTCAAAGCCGTATCTTAAAAAGGTTAAAATTATCCTGAATTATAGCTATATAACAACACTATAACATCTATATAACAACACTAACACTATAACAACATCTCTTTTTTATTTAGATGACGATCTTGTGGATGTTTCTACACCTGTCCTACCAGAATTGAAAAAAGAAATATACGGCCACATTCAGTTCTATGCAAAACAGAAACTTGCTCGACATGGCTCCTTTAACTCAGAGCAGGCTTCTGAGAGGATACAGAGGAAAGTGAACTCAGAACCCAGCAGCCCTTACAGACAAAAACAAGGTATCTGCCTTTATTTAACCCACGGACTGTATCAGTCACCATGTAATGGTAGCCCGACCTGTGCACTGACGTTTTAAAGTGAGCTGACTGTAGGCTCTGCGTGAGATGGTGACTTCACAGGGTGGCCCTCGGCCTGAAATTGATTCTCGTTGGCCTTGAAGATTGAAGATTACTTGGTTTGCCATGGTTAACCTCTTTGATGCATCTCAGCAATTCATCAGATTTATAAAGCAATACTTGCTTTGTTTTGTTTTCTTACTAATTTTTAATGAGACCTACATTCACTGCTTAGAGCTAGCTTCTGGACATGTCTGTCTCTGAATCAAAATCAGGATGGATTTGAGGTAGTCTTATAATCCTTGAGCTGTGAATAGTGAATCCTGCTGTACATAACTGCTGTGTATAAGTCCCTTGCTCTATTTGTTAGAACTTCGTTTTCCTTTTTAGGATCAGGAGGCTACTCCTTGGAAATTGGAAGTCTGGCAGCTGTCTACAGACAGAAAATAGAAGACAACTCAAAGTAAGTAGTCTTCATCCTGGTTTTAACTGTGACTCAATTGAAATGCCACCCATCAAGGGTAAAGTTTAGCAGTCCTGCTCAAAAATCAGCCATTTGTTTATTAAGAACTTCGTAAGTTTACCCCCTTGTGCCCAACACTGTGCAGGATTTGGCATCTGGGACCCAAAAATTGAAAATTTTTGTGAAAAATTTATCCCCTAGGCTATGAAAACTTACCAGGAAAAATAAAAATACAAATACACTGAGAAAAGACAAGTCACTACTAATGTGACAGAGAAATGATGTCTCATAGTCCCATGAATCACTTTGTCATTATCCTAACTAACGTCATTTATGAACTACCGGGTACTATTCTTAAAAGGTTTGTGTGTATTATCTCATCCAATTATACAACCTTTTGAGGTTGGTGCTATTATCCTAATTTTACAGGGAGGCAGCTGAAATTCTGAGAGGTTAGGTAACTCGCCCAAAGTCACAAAGTCATTAAGTGAAAGAACTGAGATTTAAACCTACACTATCTGAATCAGATTTGGGGTTTGATTTTGAAGGAAATCACATATTAGCAGAGGAAACAGAGGAAATGCTGAAGAGAGAACAGAAGAGGTTTATAATGACAGACAAGGGAAGAAAAAGACTGTTGAGCCAGAGTCAGGGAGTGGATGGGAAGTAAGCCGTAGTGATTTGTCCAAATAAGATAGAGGAAGAGCTTGGGGTATTGGAGGTGGGTAGGTCAAGTTGGCAGAATGCTTTGAAAGCCAAGTCGTAGAGCTTAGACTTAGCAGATGGACACTAAAGGGTTATTGTAGCTTCACTGCAGACCATTCAGGCTGCTTTGAGCAGGTAGGGTTGGAACTAGAGAAGGACTGCATGTTAGGAGATCACAGAATAGTGCATTCCCTTCTTTCTGCTCTGCTGTGGTGCGGGTCCACACCGTCAGCTGGCGACGGGAAGAAATGGAAACCAGCATAAGACAGTGAGTCAGCAAGAGTTAATTTGAACGTGTGCTCTGCTGTGCGTAGTCACTCAGTCATGTCTGACTCTGTGTGACCCCGTGGACTGTAGCCCTCCAGACGCCTCTGTCCATGGGGATTCTCCAGGCAACGATACTGGAGTGGGTTGCCGTGCCCTCCTCCAGGGGATCTTCCCAACCCAGGAATCGAACTCGTGTCTCCTGAATTGCAGATTCTTTACCATCTGAGCCACCAGGGAAGCCCAAGAATACTTCAGTGGATAGGCTATCCCTTCTGCAGGGGATCTTCCCAACCCAGGAATCGGGGTCTCCTGCATTGCAGGCAGATTCTTTAGCAGCTGAGCTACCCAGGAAGCCCAGTTTGAATGTGTGCTGCTTGAAAATTCTGTAGTAATACAGAGTAGAATGGGAGGAGAAAAGAGAATAATTTTGTAAATACATTTACTTCCTCGCTCATCGCTTACTTCATTCATCTCACAGTGAACGTGAGAAAAACAAGATGTACCCTTAAAATCGCGTCTGGCCTCCTCTCTGTTATCTGCCGGACATCTCTCAGGGATTCCGTGTGCAGCCCCCACTGGGTGACCTTCCCTTAGTTAGATGAGCCTCTGGGCTTCAGTGTTCCTCCCTCGTAGTGGGGGAGGGGGCTGAGAGTAGCTCGTGTTGAAGAATGATGTAAAATTATTACCATACCCTGCTGGTCATTATAGCATCTGTGTGCCTGGGAAGGGGTACTTGCTGGGCAACTGATGACTACTGGCTGTGGGAGAGGCGGAGAGGAGCCTCTGAGAGCCCCAAATTGAGAGCCCCTATCCCATTGCAAAGCAATCCAGGTTATAATATGTGGTTGTCTGCTTCTGGGGTTGGCTCATGATCTCAGGGAGCCCATGATATTAAAGGAGCCCTTTAATAGCAGGAGTGGGGGATTTCGCTGGTGGTCTAGTGGTTGAGAGTATGCCTTGCATTGCACAGGACGAGGGTTCAATCCCTAGTCGGGGAACTAAGATCCCACTGAGACCTTACATGCCGGGGAGCAACTAAACCTGCAAACCACAGCCTGGAGAGCCTGCAACTAAGATCCAATGCAGCCAAATTAATTTTTAAAAGTTTTTTTTAAGTAGCAGGAGAGAGCAGTGTTCCCTCAGTCCTGCTTTGGTTCGTCTCTCTTTAGGAAAGCGGAGCTGGAGGTCGGTAGACTGTGGTAACTGCATGGCCCCGCTCTGTTCCCTTCCTTACAGGGCGGAAGCTTTTGCCAGCCAGAGCGCGATGCCTCCGTCCAGCAGCCTGGACCCCGCCGCTCCTCTCCCCGGCCTGTGTGTTGACTCGGAATACTGTGTGAGCCCCTTGTCCTGCCAAGTCCTCCCTGCGGCCCAGACAGAGTCGAAGGCCTTGTCGGCCCAGAACGGTCTGAGCGGCGGAGGCGTCTCCCTGGCCCCCACGGCGCCGGACGGGGAGCCCCTGCCGCCGGCCGTGGCGGCCGCCGGGCCCCTGCTCTACGTGCCGCCCGCCCCGCTGTTCATGCTGTGCGGGGGCCTGCAGGAGGGGCCGCCGGGGCCGGGCGCGGGCTCCGAGGGCGCAGCAGCAGAGCAGCCCCCCGTGCCCGCGGGTCAGAAGCGCCTGAGCAGGGACAGGAAGCCCCAGCAGGAGGACGAGGCGCCAGCCACCAAGAGACAGAGCAGGGACCACGGGGCCGGCCCCCTCGCCCTTGTCGTGCCCAAGGTGAGCGCTCGGCGGCCGTGCCGACTGACGGCGCCTCGACCCGGTGTCTTCCTCACTGGGACGCGCAGGTAGTCACAAGCTCCTGAGTCTGGAATAGGAGGTGGTGCCTGTATCATTTTTATGCTTAAGGCCAGGACTGCCTCTTCCAAGTAACCTGCCATAAAGTTCAGTTCAGTTCAGTTGCTCGGTCGTGTCTGACTCTTTGTGACCCCATGAACTGCAGCACCCCAGGCTTCCCTGTCCATCACCAACTCCGGAGGCTTGCTCAAACTCAAGTCCATGGAGTCGGTGATGCCATCCAACCATCTCATCCTCTGTCATCCCCTTCTCCTCCTGCCTTCAATCTTTCCCAGCATCAGGGTCTTTTCAAATGAGTCAGCTCTTGGCATCAGGTGGCCAAAGTATTGGAGTTTCAGTTTCAACATCAGCCCTTCCAATGAACACAGGGGACTGATTTCCTTTAGGATGGACTGGTTGGATCTCCTTGCAGTCCAAGGGACTCTCAAGAGTCTTCTCCAACACCACAGTTCAAAAGCATCAATTCTTCAGCACTCAGCTTTCTTTACAGTCCAACTCTCACATCCATACATGACTACTGGAAAAACCACAGCCTTGACTAGATAGACCTTTGTCAGCAAAGTAATGTCTCTGCTTTTCAATATGCTGTCTAGGTTGGTCATAGCTTTTCATCCAAAGAGCAAGCATCTTTTAATTTCATGGCTGCAGTCACCACCTGCAGTGATTTTGGAGCCCCAAAAATAGTCTCCCTCATTGCAGATGGATTCTTTACCAGCTGAGCCACAAGGGAAATCCAAGAATACCGGAGCGGGTAGCCTACCCTTTCTCCAGTGGATCTTCCCAACCCAGAAATTGAACCAGGGTCTCCTGCATTGCAGGTGGATTCTTTACCAACTGAGCTATCAGGGGAGCCCTGGCCATAAAGTAGTCCTGTAATGAAAGTAATTTTTAGAAAAATCACACTTGGCATAAAATGCTAAAAAGTAAAAAAAAAAAAAAAAAAAAAAAAAAAGAGCCATTCATTGTTAACATGTTTGTATATCCTTTCCCAGACTGTTTTGCCTTATTTTTTTAACACGTCAATGAAACAACCATCTGCTCCAGGGTGCCCCTGAGGTCCAGGTCAGGAATTCGGTGCCGCTGGCTCTGCGTCTGTGTCAGTGCTCATGTCACTGCTCAGGGAGCCCATTTTTCTAGAATAAAAGAACAAAACTCTGAGCTGTCTGCATCCCCTGCTTAGTAGCCTTTGGAGGTCAATGCGATATGACCAGTAAAACTCCCAGAAAGCAGAAGCACTGTCTCATCACAGCCATTCGTAGAGGGTCAGCGAAGCACACTTCATGGACATCAGTCCCTTAATTAAGACCCTTCCTCCTCTATGCGTTCCTCTTGCCAGAATGAATTTTTCTAGTTTTGTGTATAGCCTGTGGCTGCAAAACAGCAGGGAAAGACTGACTGGTATGTCTATATATGTGTGTCTCAGATAAACAGGACGGCTTTGGGTCAGCCCTGCAATTCTTAGCCAGCCCCTAAAAGCCTGCAGCCATCAACACCCTTTTTGTATTCCAACTCAGTCATTTATTTCACCTTCTAAACACCATGCTCACATACCCATTATTGAAATCTCCATCATTTCTGTGCTTAAGGAACCTTAAGCCTACAGAAGCCCCTGGCATGTCCTTGATCTTCATACCATTGCTCTAAACACGACAGAAATGACAGGTGTACAGAAATCAGGGTGGCTCACAGTGGTGCCTGACTTTTCATTTTATGGGTTAGCCATTTGGAGAAAATTGTTACGATAGTTTACCGCTGGGAATTTGATTTGCTTTTCTGTTTCTGGTTGGGTTTTGCTTAGAAACCTTCAGATTCCACAGACATCGCCTCTCCCAAGAACTCTGCACCCCATGAAGACACTCACACGAACAGGCAACTTTCTGCTGCAAAAGCAGTTTTGGGAAAGGCTACCACAAACGGCTTCGTCTCTTTTGAGTGGGAAAATCCTTCTAGAAATACAGAGATAGAAAAGCCTTCGAAGGAAAATGAGAGCACCAAAGAGCCCTCTCTGCTGCAGTATCTTTATGTGCAGTCGCCAGCAGGTAAGAGGTGTCATGTCTTTGAGTCCTTTGGGGTAGTCAGATTATACATTGCATGTTTGCATTTCTCTTTACATCATGTGACTGATGTCTTGAGGGGCTGTCTCTTGAGTCATTTCACTCCAGCCCCTTGCTTTCTCCATCAATGAAATGAAGATGGAGCCTGCTTTCACTTTCACTAACCTCACAGATGATGAGAAAGTCATTAGGGCTGATAATTTATTTTTAATGCATTCAACTTTCCTTGGTAAAAAAAAAAGCACAAATATTCAAATGACATTTCTGTTTTTATAATTCAGCTGAGTCTGGCATCGGTTCAGTTTCACAATGTGAACCTCTTGGCCACCATGTGCAGCTCACACGCTGACCACTTAAATATCCCGAAGTGCTGACATGTCCTTGTGGTTGAGTGCCGGGACTGGAGTGAGGGGGCTGGACATTAAAACCTCTTCTGATCTGCGTGAAATTAAGTATCTAGCCCTCCTGAACTGGTAAAACAGCAATAATAAGAGCACCTGCTTCTTGGGGGTGCTATGAAAACAAGATTAAATTTAATAAGCTAATACATCTGGAGCACTTAGAATAATAGTGCCTGACACTTAGAAGATTCAGTAAATGCCCTCTTTTGAAATAAAGCTGAAATATAAGTTACCTAATTTTTTAAAATACGCACTGTGTACATGAAGCTGCTCTTGATACAAAGAGACTTACAGTTATTTTCCTCAGTTTCTTGTTCCTGTCACAGGTTAGGTGGGTATCTGTTACTATTCATTTATCTAGAACACATTCTTTATTCCTTTATCCAATATTTTGTGAGAGCTTCACCTAAGCATGATAGTGTTACTGATACCTTAATAAACAAAAAACAGACCCAGCTTCTTCAGAATGAAAATGTCAGTCCAGCAAAGGGATCAATAGCTTTTTCTGGGCCATGGGTCCTTGGACACTATGATGAAGCCTGGGGACTCCTCCTTAGGGTGTTTACAAATGCAGAAAATTAAAAACATAGGATTACAAAGGAGGCAAATTGCATTGAAATCCAGCTGGGAGAATTATTTTAAGTTATAGTGATAAGAAGATCTGCCAAGCCTCTCATAACTTGTGGGGAGCTTTTGACTCAAGAAATCTTCCATCAAAGTAAGATTATATGAATACACCCGTGCTTTTTACTAGTGACAGTGTCAAGGTACTGTTCATTCGGTTGTGATTTGTTGCCTGTGATCTTAACTGAGGGAAATATAAATTTCAGTTAGAAGTTGATCAAAAGAAAGATACTATTTTTCCCATCCAGGTTCACTTTTCTCCTCAGTTTGGGTTCAGTGGAGCCCATGTTAATAAACTCTGTTGGGAGATGTGAGCATCCCCCACATTTTCACACAAGTAAAGGTGGACACGGGGAGGTGGCCATTGCTGCGAGGAAGTGAGGGGGTGCTGGAAGAGCCCGGGGGTTGGCCTGGTCTGGAGGTGGCTAGTTTACTGTGGGCTCCCATTTTAAAAGGCCCTGAACGTAGGCGCTTGGATGGCATCTTCACTTTGCACTGACTTCCCCCTGTTCTGCTTCCGTTGCAGGATTAAATGGTTTCAACGTGCTCTTGTCTGGCAGTCAGAGCCCCCATGCTGTGGGCCTGCCCGTGGGCCCGCTGCCCCCGCTCAGCGTTCCGTGCGTGGTCGTGCCGTCGCCGACCCTGGGTGCCTTTCCTGTTCTGTGCTCTCCCACGGTGCCCGGGCCGGGGTCCTCTGCTCCCAGCCCTCTCCCGAACGCGGGACCTGTGAATTTTGGCTTGCCTGGCCTCGGATCAACAGCTCATCTTCTCATCGGCCCTGCCGCCCTGGTTAATCCAAAGTCGTCCACACTCCCCTCCACAGACCCTCAGCTTCAGGGTCCATGCTCACTTCACCTGAGTCCGGTGATGTCAAGGTCACATGGCAGCGTGCCACCTGGATCCCCCGCTTATGGAGGTCACCCAGTCCCCGCAGTAAAATCACAACAGGTGAGTCCTGAGGGTCCATGCTAGCCTGGCACAGGGCGACGCAGCACACCGTGATGGGGTTTGCCTGCATTGCATCAGGCTTCCAGGTGGCACCAGTGGTTAAGAGCCCACCTGCCAATGCAGGTTCAGTCCCTGGGTGGGGAAGATCCCCTGGAGGAAAAGTGCCAACCTGCTCTAGTACTCTTGCCTGGGAGATTCCGTGGAGAGAGGAGCCTGCCAGGCTACAGTTCATGTGGTCGCAAAGAGTCAGACACGCCTGAAGCCACTTAGCACACACACAGTCAGACTTTAGCCAAACAACTTTCAGACGGGGATCTAACACCAGATTCTAGCTAGCATCCACTGTAGACCCAGAGGCATCTGCTCATTTCATTAAGTATTGAGACTGAAGGGGGAGATCCTGTGCTTTGAAGGCAAAAATAGTTATAGGTGTCAATCTGTTTCTTAGAATCAGAAGGGACTTCATTGTTCAGGGGGGTTTTTGATGCATGCTGACTATCCAGGTGATTTCTCCAAGCTCTCATTTCATTAGATCAATAAAGGAGACCATCCTGAATTTTAGTTGTGCAGCTATAGAAATAGTCAAGGGAAATGAAAGTCTTAATACTAGCTCAAAGATTGTTCAGTTCAGTTCAGTCGCTCAGTCGTGTCCGACTCTTTGCGACCCCATGAATGTTAGCATCTATCATTTCTTAAAATGCATTGTTTAGGAGGCAATGGATATATTAATACATACCCATTGTTTCCATGATGTGTGTGTGTGTGTGTGTATATATACACACATACTCACAAAATATACACAGATGTACATATGTAAATGTCTCTAACCAGTGTAAATTAATCAGTACTTTATTCACTTCCCCCAGCTCCATCTGTAGTTCAGTCAGTAAGCATTCGTTGAACTCCTATTATGCATTAGGCATTGTTCGGAATAATTACTTTCTTTCCCAGAGAAAGGGTTATGCTATGGCCACAACTATTTTTAGACAAGTAATCCGAAGCTCAAAAGTTTGCTAGACGTTGAAGTCAACATGTTTTTAAACAAGGGGATTGTAACATACCATATGCGTATTTTTAATGATTGGTTATGTATTAGGGACTGACCTAGGCAGTAAAGATACTGGTAAACAGGATAATGTTTCCTGCCCTTTTAGGGCATGTTAAAGGGGTAAATGTTTAACATGAGAAGATAAATATTAGCAAGTAAACAAAAAGAGCAAAGACACATACACGTACTACTCACCAGGAATGATCTAAAGTGCTTTAAAAATATTCTCTCATTCAAGTCTCACAGTCCTGTTAATTCAGTACTTTGGTCATCCCCATCTTTGGATGAGGAAACTGCGGCACAGACCGGTTAAGTAACTTGCCCAAGGTCACACAGCTAGTTATGGCAGAGCCCAGACCCTGGCTCCAGCCACTTGTGACCGCTTCGCTAGGCCACCTTTCTGCACAGAAAATAAGTCAGCTAATTTCCAGTTGTGATGAGTGTTGTGAAGGAGACACAGTGGATGAATGTGACAGAAAAGCAAAGAGGATGGAGCGCCTGCATGGGCATCACAGGCACACAGGTCAGGAGGGGGCTTCCAGTTCAGAGACTTGAGGCGATGTGAGGTCATTTCCGTTTTTATGTACTTTTCTCTTTCCTGTTTCAGTCTCCAGTTCCAGTGACCCCCAAGAGCATCCGGTGCACACACCAAGAGACGTTTTTCAAGACGCCTGGCAGCCTCGGGGACCCTGTCCTCAGGGGAAAAGAAAGGAATCAGTCACGAAGCTCCAGCTCGGCACAGAGGAGACTGGAAATCCCCAGCGGGGGTGCAGACTAACCTGATGCTTTGCCCAGCAGAGGTGAGGATCCAGGCGCCTGAATTCCCCTTTGTCACAGGTCATGTCCTAATGCTGAACCGAAACCAGCATGCATCCTTCCTCTCTCCTGCATCCCCTGGTTCTAATGTTAACTATCCATCTTCATGAAGCATCTATATTCCTGCAAGTAATTGTTCCTAATTGTACATTTCATACCAGTTAGTGTCCGACTCTGTACGTGGTGTCACAGTGGAAGCATCAGCTGACTTCTGTCATTTTCATTCAGGAATCATCTTATTGCTGGAAGGAAATCTGAATAGCCTCCTGGAACCTTGTGGTTTTTCTAAAGGGGAGGGGGCGCGTCTAGCACTTAACTGGGGTGAATGTTCTTGACGTGTATTACCGCTCACCCTGAGTAGATCTGTGGTGAGAGAAACTTCCTTTCTGCAGTTTAAAAAAGCTACTGCTTCCTTCGGCTTCATCAGGAAGCCAGCTTCAGTTGTGAATCCTATGGTATTATTTATTTTGTTCGTGAAGTGGGATTTAGTGCAAAAAAGTTTACAACGACAGCAAAACACATATTTTTCAGGGTATGACGACTTGAATGTTTGTACTTTTTTCCTATAATTTGCCCTGCACTTACTTTACAACCTAGTAATAATGTGGATAAATATATATACATGACGGAATGTCAAGACCAAAATAACTGTGAATGATACACCTTGCTATAATGAACTGTGCTAACCCAACCTGGGCGTGAGCATTAAGATGAACTCTAGCAGCCAGATAGCTGCTGCTCAATAACTGTGTGAACAATGAGGTTTTACTGATCATTTGCTTAAAAAAAAAAAAAAAAGGAAAAAAACCTACCATGTTCAGTTTCCTTCACTACATGCCCTTGTGGTTTTTTATTTAAATGTTAACTGTAGAGTATCAGGTATGGGACGTCTTCTAGCAATTGCTTTTTTATTGAATAAATCAGGATGGTAGAAAGGAATTCTACAGAAAATTGAGACCTAGTTGGGATGTTTTAGTAGAATTCTGAAGAATGACAATGTAAAGATTGATATAGGACAATAGGTGATGCTTTTTTTTTTTAACTTTTTTTCTTCATGTTGGGAAGAGTAAGAGGGAAAACAGACACATTATGTTTAGAACCCCAAAGAATTCAAACCACAGTGATTTTTTCATAGAAGTTCTGCAAAATGAGAACAGAGTGCAGGGGATCATTGTTCTAGCATAAATGCAATTCTAGAGACTTATCAGTATCCCTTTGTCAAACTGTGCTCCTTGAGGATTTCATTAAGTAGCAGAACTAGATCTTTGCATGCCTAGATGTGTTGATACTTACCTCGTGGTCTCTTCAGAACAGATGGCTTCCTCCTCCCCGCCCAACCCTCCCTCCCTCTCCCCCTTCATTTTCCCCTCCTTTCCTTCCTTCCTTTCTTTATTCCTTTCTCCTTCTTTAAACTTTTAAAATTTGGAGTCTTGGTGTAGGTTTTTATTTTTATTTTTGGACCCAAAATGTTATATGAAAGAATAAAAATATTAATTTAAGAGACTCTGGGAGTCTGATAAAGTAGCTTTATATTAACTACAGGATGGTATTAGCCTTATCACCCCCATGAGATTGTTGAAAACTTGAGGTAGGTAGCCAGATTAAATAAATTTGCTATTATATAAAATTTTTATCAACACTAAACTTTTAAAGTTTACAAGATGGTTTTTTCCCCTCCTTTTCATAGTCTTCTCTAGAGTTAAACAGATAAAAAGTCCAGTCCTCATCTTCTGCTAGTCTAATTGTATGGTAATGATTACCCTGAAGTAATAGGATGGATTTCCTATCGAAACAAAAATATCCTTTTTTCAAGTAGATTGTAAAACACACAGCATATAAATCCATACAAGATACATACATTTTAAATATATCATGCTTCAGACCATCCACAAAATATTTTCACTTCAGAGGGCTACATTTAGATGAAAATACAGACTGATTTTCCCCTCACTGTTCTTGGATGCCTGCCACTTTAACTTCTCAATCCTTTTTTAATTCTGTTCGTGGTATGACCATATAAACCTCAGAAGATTTACGGTTCTTGAGGAGTGTTAACAGACAAACCCATAAATGAGACTATGATTCTGTGACCATACTTAGCCATAGAAAAACCAAGAGCAGGTTCCTTTTGCATTCAGTACCCACTTCTTCACGTGGCTCCGTGGCGTGTAGAAATGATAATGCAGTGATCATTTCTCTCGGAATATGAATCTGTTTGTTACAGAGCAGCTGATGGTAGTGGAACAGCTGAGCTAGATATGGATGTTAGGGGTGGTGAAGAAGCCTTGGTGGCAATCTTGAGTCTATCATTGTATAATTTCGTAAAAGAAAAAAAAAAAATAGATTGTCCGTGACCCTGCTAAGGAAATGCAGCTCTGAGTCAGCACTGAGGGAGGTGTGTGTGTGCCCTGCACTGTCCAGGGTTTGTGAAACCCTTTCATTCTGGTACAAGAGTTGGGGGTATAACTTTTATACTTGAATCTACCTACCAAGTTTACATTTCTCGATTCCTTTTTGTAAGGTGCTATTTCTGTATTTAAAGAACGTTTTTTCCCAGTGTAAAGCTGCTTTCCGCTTTATCTTATTGCACTGCTAGTTTTGTGTAGGTATTTTATTGCTGCTTACTGCTTTCTTTTGTATCACGTAGCTCTGCTCTTTCTTCTAATGGCTATATTATCTATATAATTTTTTCGTTTTTTCTTTTAGCAAAGTATTAAGCTTTATAAAATATCAATAAAAATTAATTCATTTTAACGAGAAGTGTTGGTTGTATTTGTTGGTGAGCTTTCTGTAGATACTGATTTCATGGTAAAACCATTCACTGTACAGAGTAGCCAGCCAGACCTTCATAAACCCAAGTCAAATCTTTTTCCTGAGCCCTTCTGGCGGTTCCCAAATGCCAAAACTTACAGTAGCAGAAACATGTGGGAGCTTGGGCAGGTTGAGGGACTCTGCTGTTGAGATTTTCATTTCTACCAGAGGTAGAATCACTGTGGGTTTGAAGTTTCCAGATGATGTGAGGCTTAACCAATACAAGAATCACCAGTGAGGTCACCTCCCTGGCTTCTCATGATCTGTTAGGTTAAATGGTTCTTAGTCTAGCAAATGCTCACCCATTGTTCAAAGCCAGATTCCATGGTTAACCCTCGCTTTTACATGAACCTCCAAGAGACTTACTCTGACTTTCCTTAGCTCATATTATCTCCAGAGCCAACTGGAGATGCCATTGCGGTCAATCTCCTCTGCTAGACTGTCAGGCGCGGAGGAAAACAGCTTAGAAACTCCAACCTCAAACCCAGCCCCTGGGGCTCTGAAGAAGCCCCTAAACTGGTGAATGGATGGCCCACAGGACCTGCCACAACAGGGCTTGTCCCTTCCAAGCCTTCAGCTGGATTCAGCTTGTGCCTGAGACCTCTTCCAACAAATCACTTGTCCCAGTCTTTAGCCCTCATCTTGCAGAGGTATCTAAAGTGACCCAGGACAGATCTGCTTCTGCACACAGTCAGGGTTAGGATTTTGCGTGAGTGCCCATTCATTTCAGTCATGTCCAGTACTTTGGGAACCCATGGACCACAGCCCGCCAGGCTCCTCAGCTCTTATAACTCTCAGGCAGGAATAAAGTGGGTTGCCATTTCCTACTCCAGGGGATCTTCCCAACCCATGGATCAAGCCTGGGTCTCCTGTCTGGGCAGGCAGATTCTTTACCACTGAGCCACCCGGGAAGCCCATTGGGATTTTACTAGCATCGATTTAGTGGCATCATATATAACACAGTATTGCAGGCATCCGCGAGTATCTTCTTGTGTGTGCCCACCCTTGTGTCTAACAGTGTAAAGGGTATATTGAACAAGCAGAACTCATGGGATAATCGTGGAAGCAACTTGATTTTGTTTGCCAGTGTCCCTTTAAGCCTGGTCAATGGGGGTAACACACATACACTTGTATGAAGGTAAAGTCAGGTGCGGAGGCCTCCCCATTACTGTAAATAGTAGAAGTTCTATAATCTTAAGTTAAGGCATTCTCGGTTCATGATGCAGGATAGGCATTTAAAATTTCTGCTGCCTGGGCTCTCTGTAGCCTGGTCACCAATGACAATCCTTCGTCTCTTCTCTGCTGGGTGTCGCTCCTTTTGCAGTGAGCTGGCCTAGATTTCCATGCCCAGGAAGATCAATGCAGGGGCAGTGTGAGAGATGAAGATGGCAGTGAAGCTGAGGTGATCGGGCCTCTCACGTGGCGGGCCTGGTATGTGTTGGAGCTGTTTTAACTGACAGCTGCTCAGAAGCCTGTGCTTGGGAACACTGGCCGGAAGAAACCATCTTCCTCCAGCTGCTGTTCTCCTTCCGTCGCTGGTTTTCCAACATCTACTCCACACAGCTGCCTGCTGGGCAGGACTTAGAACAGTCTATCTGCCTATCTGCCACTAGCCCACATCCAGTGCCTGATTCTTGGAGAGAAGGCCCAACCCAGCTCACGTGGCCTCTCCCTCCCCACTGTAGCTTCAAGCCCACACAGGTCCCCCAGGCCAGAGTCAGGCACCGGCACCCCTCTCAACTGCAGGCAAGAGTGAAGTGAGCAGCCCCCTGCCCTTGCCCTTGGTGGCTCCTGGGAGGCAGAGGCGAGGAACCACAGCATAATTCTCCACAAAATCCATTTCTATTCCCACTTACTCAGCCCTTTCAAGGCTCTTTCAAGATGTGGGTACAATGTGTAACTGGTTTGCAAAACCTCGTTTATCAGTTTTACAGAATGCAACTATAACTTGCTGCTGCAGCCAAGCTCACCATTTAACATCCGGTTAAAACAATTCTAATCTTCCATTGTCCAAGATTTGCCTTTTCCTAGGTGAATGTTAGGGAACTTAATATCTTCTCTTTAAGAAATTAATTTTTGACCGCTGTTAATTTTTTAGTATTAACATCAGTTTGATGAGTTTGATGTTCTTTCTGTCCTGAAAATGCTACTGAAATAAAGAAATCATACCTGAAGCTACAATAGTTTTCTTTTAATTCTCTCATATCTAAATCCTTTTTTTGTAAATAGCACAATGGTAGCATTCAATTTGATTGGCTCTTTTATATAAGCAGTCAGTCATTCCCCAACTGTGCCCTGAAGAACTCAACTACCGATAGATATTAGGAGTCAAAAGTGGGTAATTTTGGTAAAACAATATTAAATATCTAATTTTTTAACTATCGGATTTATTAGAGACTAAAATGTGCAAGAAGAAATATATATGCAAATTCTTTAAACCTGGTTTGATAGCAGGATCACTTTTTTTTCCTTAGAGCATTTTACAAGTATTAGGTTCAGCAGAAGTTACTTTGAGAAACAATGAATTAAATAACCCTCTAAAACTTAGTCTTCACTGAATAGAAAAAGGACATTAGTTTCTAAAACCAGGGACTATAGGTGCTTTATACCTGTATTCACAATGCCTACCACAAAATGTGCACCTAGTAAAAATGGGGCAAGAATACTGGGTGATGAGTTAGCACGAAAACAGTTGACCCTTGAATAATATGGGCATTAAGCATGCTGAGCCTCCATGCAGCTGAAAACCTACATATAACTTGCCCCTTACAGACTCCATGTTTGAGGTTCTTTCATCGTTCGGCATCCACCAATTCAACCGACCCCATATCATGTAGTAATATTATCTGAAATAGCACCATTGCAGTAGTACTATTGAAAAAAAATATGTGATAAGTTCAAGCCACGTTAACAGCCACCAATACATAATTTTTGAAAAACCTTAATTGCATGGTTCTATACACATAATCGTTATTTCATAAATCACTGTGGTCTACAGCTTGGGTTTTTTCTGTTGAGAAGAATGGCATCTGTGATGCCAAAAGCAAGATTGTCACAATGTAGTCAGTTTTCTGGTATCTACGATGCCATCAGTGCTTAGAAAACTGACTAAATTGTGACAATCTTGCTTTTAACTATTAGCTGCATTCTATGCAACATTTTCTTGACTCTTTCAGCATCCCTTTCCTGTCCCCTTACAGCCGGGTCCCAACTTGACTCCCAAGCTATGCGAGCTGTTGTTTGACCCTCAGCATTCAAAGAACTCCTGAGTTCTTTATCACAGGGTCTGGGAACTACATTTTCCAAATCCCCAAGCTATCAGGTTCTAGATGTGATTCTGTCAATTAAATACACTCATGCAGGATTGGACTTCCCTGGTAGCTCAGCTGGTAAAGAATCCGCCTGCAATGCAGGAGACCTAGGTTCAATCCCTGGGTTGAGAAGATCGCTTGGAGGAGGGCATGGCAACCCACTCCAGTACTCTTGCCTGGAGAACACCATGGACAGAGGAGCCTGGTGGGCTACAGTCCATGGGGTCACAGAGGGTCAGACACAACTGAGTAAGCACAGCAGGATTAGGCAGAAAAAAAGCTGAGGTTGTTCCGCTTACACTAGAGCAACCCGTGGCAGACTGTCTTGTACCACCCATCATTTATTCTACTGTTAAGTCAAAACTATGTGCCCGCAATAATGTTGGCATTGGTTTCATTACTGTCCTAACCATCATGAGGAAACAGCGTCCCCTCAACTATAGCGAGTGCAATAAACAGCAGCTTCTCACCAGAATCAACATTTGATATCTCCACCTATCCCACCAAAATCATGCTCATCATTTATTCACTCCATAAACATTGTTGCTATTGCAAACAGCAATAGTCTTTGGAGGGAGGAGGTGGCATTTTTCTTTTTTCTCCCTTCCCTTATCTCTCTTTAATACTGGTAGAGAATTATAGAAATGTCAAGTTCAAAAGTACCCTGAAAGTTTTCATATTGACTCTGTTTTACAGAGAGGAAATAGAAGGGGTCTAAGGGACTCAGCCTGGGTTACACAGCTACTTAACCACAAAGCTGAGCCAGAATGCAAGGCTCCCAGGAACCCAGCCCAGCACCCTTGTTCTGCGCCATGCCAATTAACAAGCGAAGGCAAAATCTTCTCACAGTGTTAAAGGACTCCATACAAACCTCTCCAGTTTTCAGGATGTATGAACTTTATAGACCCACCAGACTTGGGTGAGAAGAAAGTTATGACATTAGTCCCCAAGCAGCCCTGTCTTTACACAAGCTGAAACTGTGCGAAGCAATCTTAGCATCTGACCTGCGTTTTGAGAAATGTATTTGACATAGCCAAGTAGAGAAACAGGTGGAAAGAGGGCATTTGAGGCAGCAGTAATAGCTGGCACAAAGGCATGGAGACATACTTACAATTGTTTTGTGACCTCTAAAAATCTTTATCAAAACATCTAAAACTTTCTTACTGTTGACTATAAATATTTAAGGAAATGAAAAAGTAAAACCAGTACTGATTTAGTGTGTTATTTAAAACTTTAGAAACATTGAGAACTAAAGTGTTTCATTTCTTTACAATAAAAACTTATCAAGAATAGTTTGAACAGTGCTTAATTTCTTATCCCATAAATTACAGTGAATACTCGTCATTTTTCTATGTGTTGATGGATTATTATACTCCTTTCTAAGTTTGGGTCAGCTTCCAAATTTTATCCTCTGCACTTTCAACTTCATGAAATATCTCTGTGAGGTCATTCAATAAGACATTTTCTCAGGCATCACTCTCTCTGAAGGCATCTTTATCTTTTTCATCACAATCACTTTCCTCGCTTACACTGATAAATTAACCTTCATTACACTCTTTTAACTGCATATCTATAGTCTCTCAAATGGTGGCAGGGTCAGGATCCCACAATCAATTATTTCTTTCTAACTATCCTTATGTTCAGTTCAAATTTCATCTCCACCATTTCCGCGTTCCTTTTAATTTGCTTCACTTTCATCTTTGTTGGCCAATTCTTTCTTTCCAGTATTGACATTATTAAAATATGTGTGTACATCACTGGGAAACAGAGGAAACATGACTACATCCTTTTCTGTCTGCATGAGCAGACTTTGTGCATGAACACTTGAAAGAAGTGGTGTGATTAGTCATTGGTCATGGTAGGATCTGTTATTTATGTAGTGATTTGTAGACTGAAATTGATAACAGTGAAATTGATACTTTTATGCAATTACTCACACCTAATATATCACATCAGAGTAATTGATATTTGAACCATGTTATCAGGGGACTGGAGTTATATAACTAAACCATGATAACTGCCATGTCTGCATACCAGAACTGCAAAGCAAGGACTGCTTGTATTTATATTCTGTGATTTAAATTAATTTCTGTTTTATGGCTTAAAGACTTAAACAAATGACATGATGCCATAAAACTCCTAGAAGGTATCACAGGCAAAACATTCTCTGACATAAATTACACCAGTGTTTTTTCTTAGGCCAATCACCCACGGCAATAAAGATAAAAACAAAAATAAACAAATGGGGCTGAATCAAACTTACAAACTTTTGCACAGCAAAGGAAATCAAACAAAAGGACAACCTACAGAATGGGAGAAAATATTTGCAAATGATGCAAATGACAAAGGCTTAATTTCCAGAATATACAAACAGCTCATACAACTCAACAAGAAAACCAAACAATCCAACCAAAACATGGGCAGAAGATCTAAATAGACATTTCTCCAGAGAAAACATACAGATGGCCAACAGTACATGAAAAGATGCTCAGCATTGCTCATTATTAGAGAAATGCAAATCTACAGTGAAATACCACCTCACACCAGTCAGAATGGTCATTATTAAAATTCTACAGATAATAAGTGCTGGAGAGGACATGGAGAAAAGGGAACTGTCCTACACCATTGGGAGGAACGTAAGTTGGTCCAGCCACTATGGAAAATAGTATGGCAGTTCCTCAAAAAACTAAAAATAGAATTACCATATGATCCAGCAATCACATTCCTAGACATATATCTGGACAAAACTGTAATTCAAAAAGATACATGAACTCCTACGTTCATAGCACTATTCACAATAGCCAAGACATGGAAACAATGTAAATGTCCATCAACAGACGAATAGATAAAGATGTGGTACATCTATACAATGGAATACTACTCAGCTGTAAAAAAAAGAAAAGGGAATAATGCCATTTGCAGCAATGTGGATGCATCTAGAGATTATCACACTAAGTCAGAAAGAGAAAGACAAATACCACACGAAATCACTTATATGTGTAATCTAAACTATGACACAAATGACTCTCTACAAAACTGACTCAGAGAGAGATCAGACTTGTGGCTGTTGATGGGGGCGTCCTAGAGGGATGCCCTGGGAGGTTGGGGTTAGCAGATGCAAACTGTCATACATAAATGGATAAACAACAAGGTCCTACCATAATGGAAAATATAAAAAAGACCACATGTGTATACATATATATATGTATATATGTAAACTGAATCACTTTCTGCTGTACAGTGGAGATTAACACGACATTGTAAATCAACTATGCTTTAACAAAAAATTCATTTCTATTTTAATCTTTCATTCTACCTATGGCAGAAATTAATCTCGGTCAATTCAGAATAATATCAGTCAATTCAGAACACTCTTCCCGACCCCAGCAAACATTTCCCGCCACATTCTAGAAGCAGTATTTGTAGTGACATGTATTTAAAAACATAGTTCAAACAGGCTTAAACAGTAAAGGCCTGGTTTGCTCACATCACTAAAAGCACAGAGGAAGGACCATGATTCAAGCTCATTTTCCTTCAGTTCCTTAGGTTCTGCCTTACTCCCTACTCCACATGTTAGTTTAATCCACAGGCGGCAGCAATTACATTTCCACTCAAGACAAGTTCACAGAGAAAAAACTGTTGGAAATTCTTCCAAAGGAATAAGAAAGGACTTTCTCAGAGTTTCTTTGTAAAAATCTCTCCTCAGTTCATATTGGTTCCAGTTGCCTTACAAGTCCATTTCTAGACCAATTACTGGTGAGGGATATAGGATAACCTTTATTCCATTTAGACCTATCTTTGAAACTGAAACCTACAGGGGCTCTATAGGGGAGGAGCTGACACTTGAACAAAATTGGGTTCTACTGGAATGAGAAACGCAGGAACTAGATGCTGGCTGGCAACAGCAGTGTCTCTACAGCCCCACCTCCTCTCCCTGCAGTCATGGCACCAGGGCATCGGGAAGGACATATGGGTTCTCAGTCCTTATTTGTTCAAAGTGACATCAGCTCAGGTGTAGATTTTCCCTTCCAGTCTTTGGTCCCTGTTACCCTTTTGACATCCAGCGTGCCTTCCTTGGGTCTAGGTCCAACCCTCTGGCCTTCCGGGCTGAGTCTTTCTCATCTAACCACATCTCTAAGTCTGCTGGTTCTTGGTCCCACATTCACCACATTTCTCTCAGCCCCCAGGAAAACCACTAGTCTCCTAGGATGATGATCTTTCATCTGCCTCGAGCACCAGGAGAGTCTTGGGAAGCTGTCTCTGATTCACTCTGCCAAGAGAGTTTCAGCTAAGGCTGGGTCACAGGGTCACTGTTTGTTGAGTCTGAGCCTCTGGAGCCACCATTTGCAAAGCTTCAACTTAGTGTGCAAAAGTAATTAGCTTTTCAATCATATTAAAGGCATAAATCTTAGAGAAACTCTTGTCTTATACATAAAGATACATATAAAAGTGTTTTCATCATTCCAGTATTTGTAACAGTAAAAAGCTATAAATGAACCAAAGTTCCAACAACATGGATAGAGAGAGATCTATTCATATCCCATGCTACTATTGAATACTTTAAATAACCAGATCCATATGCATCAACATGGATACATCTAAAACATAAGGTTAAGTGGGAAAAGTGGTAGAAAAATATATAAAACATATACAAAAACATATTTTAAAGCACTTTGTAATAAATATATGAAAGAATAGACACAAAGAAATGCTATTATACCTTAGCATCATAATAGGGTTTTCTAAAAAGGTAGGATTTATAAAGGAAATGAGATAGGATTAGTGGAGTGACTTGAACTGCATCTATAGTGTTTTATTTCTTTTTTAACAAAGGGATCTGAGGTCAATATGGCAAATGTTAACACCTGGTAATTCTAGGATATAGGTAGTCATGTCTTTCTTATATTAATCTCTGTACTTTTCTGTATGCTGGAAATATTTTCTAATTTTAAAATTAAGGTAGGTATTTTAATTTAATAATACTAGAAAACAATTACCATCTGTTGACTATAAATCAATGGTTGCTTGAATTGGGGTTTTTATGGCTATGAGGGTTGTACTATGGGTCAGAATATCCACTATTTCTTCCTAGAGGGAGTTTGTGCTTCCTCACCATGTTGAACTCAGCAGACGCCACGGACTTACTTTTTCCAAAGACATGTAGACAGAAGTGACACGTGTCCCCAGAAGTCAGAGCTTTAAGAGAAGGCACGTGGTTTTCTATGCCTGTTTTTTCCTCTGCCAAAAATCCAGCTGCCCAGAGAGGTGCTGCTATATCATGGTCTTAGGCATGGAGCAGAAGCATATCCGACCTGCAATGAACATACAGCGTGAGCAGAAATGAACCTTGTTCTCATCACTGAGATTCGAACCTGTTGCCTCAGCCTAATTCAGGCTATCCTAACTGGCACAATTTGAAAGCTCTATAAGTGAGACACCAACATAGCATGGGCTTTCAAAATCACTTTTTTTTTTCCAACTCAGAAGACATTACAAAAAAAAAGAAGAGTTATTTAAATTTAACATTTGGAAAATTTAACTGTGCTCCCCTGAGCCCCTGCTGCCATGGTCCTATTTAGTATCAGAGGGGAAGCTTCATCATAGTCTGGCTTTTGGAATAAACCAGTGATTTCAACCTGATATGCACACAGACTTTGCAAGGAACAGGTATATATTCAAATAATTTAAAGAGAATATACTCCCCTTTTATCTTCGAATTCCATTTGTACTTGCTTCTAAAGCTGATAACCTTGGTAATGTATAAAACTGATAAACCCGATGGCCTGGGTAGTCTCTGGTCACCTGTGGAGCTGAGTGACTGCGTTGTTAGGTCGTGTGGTGTGGGCTGCATTGTTGGAGAACTCTGTTTCCTCTCCCCTTTCTCCCATTAAAAAAGAAGGGCACAATATTGTAAAGTAATTAGCCTCCAGTTAAAATAAGTTAGTTAATAAAAAAAAAAACGAAGAGCTTGGGGCATTCCCCGGTGTCTAGTGGTTAGGACGCAGTGCTTTCACCGCTGCGGCCCAGGTTCAAACACTGGTTGGGGAACTAGGATCCCATGAGCTGCAACAGTTTCCCCCCAAAAAAGAACTTAATGCCTACATAACTGAAGATTATAGAGGCACACTGTTTGGGATACAAATATCTATGGGGCATCCATCACAAGGACATTTTAAATGTTGACATCTGCGCGGAGAAAGTCAATGATTCTAATGACTGGATTTCCAACTCTTTTGCAGGTCAGGTAGCTTTCAATTGTTTTGCTCTTAATAGTTCTAAGGCAAAACTAAAACAGGTGCCCACTGATCATTAAAAATATGTATCTTGAAAGAGTACTAGGTTATATCTAGCAAGTGACTTAGAAACCACTCAAATAATTGAGTTACATTGCATAATAAAAGTTCTTCCAGTCCTATTACTTCCTGTGAATGAAAGTTTGTTGAGGCTTAAACCTAAAAAAAATGATAAATATAGAGAATATGAATATATCGATACTGACCTCTCAGTCTAGCAATGAATATTTATCATAGATAATTGAATTAATTTTTTAAAATCCCTATACATCTATGATGTATATTTCCAAATATAACACTGCTTTTTAATTTTTAATAATTATTAATCAACACTTAAATTTTTCATCAATTGTAAAGGTAAAGAAAATGCAGATAACTAAAGCCTCTAGTCACATAAATATTTTGTTATATATAATGCTATATATATTCCTCTGTAACAAAAATAAGTATGTAAATTAGAATTTAAATATAACATTATATACTTATACATAAGATATATACGCATAAAACATCACAATAAGTATTTGGGGGGAGTAAAATTCAAATATAAGTTTGAAGAGAAAAAGGAATTGTGTGAAATTATTCATATATAATTTCTTGTTCCTATAACATTACAGTGGATAACAGTGTATATCAAATCCCTTTGCCACTTACAGTCCATTGTATATATTTAAAGGCGGATACAGCAGTTTTATTTTAAAGTGTCGATATCCACAACCACAGGAAACTATATTTATTCCTTACCACCATTTGAACTTATAATGGAAATTTCTACACACAAACTTAAAAATGTACTTGAAATTTTTCAAAATTAATCTAAGGGATACCTGAGCAAAACTGCAGACACTACTTTTCCCAGCAAACGGACCCTCGCATACCCGTTCCTTCCCCTTCAGCCCGTCAGGCTCCCAGCTTTGTCCACGCGGTGGCAGCAGCGTCTGTGCAGAAGGATGGGTTTCCATCCGAGGCCTTCTAATCATTCCCATATTGCATTTGCAATTAACATGCTAAATAGTTTACATATTGCATTGAAACAGTAAAATGTCCACTGTGACTTACCACTGCTGAATTTTAAAATATTTCATTAAATTTTTCACTCATGAGGCAAATAAGCTTATAAATACCAGAGCTATGTAAATCTCTTTTCACCCACCCAGGAATGACCTGGGCATTAAATTCGTTTTTAACACTCCTCTCTGCTCTTCTCTTCTTCACTGTTTACACAGTCTCTGGCCACCCCCCAGCTTCAGTTACTAAGCAACTGAAAGAGCTTCCTTGTTTTTGAACACTAACCATTAACTGCCCTCATTTTCTCTAATGAGAGCATGGCTGCAGCCCAAATTACCCCCTTTTCCTGAAAAACAGAGCAGGAGGCTTATGACTTATGCTAATCGTAAAGCAAATCACAGCTCAATCAATAAATGCAGGAAAAAGAAGCCCAGAATGTTTGAACAACTCTGAACATAACACCCAAACACTGCGCTCGTAAGGGTTTATTTCCCCTTACTTTAAAAAATCATGACATGATTTTACCTGTTACAGGCTACCTAGCAGAGGCTGGGTACTGCGCTAAGTGCTTCACATTTACTATTTCTTTTAATTTTCAAAATATCACTTCATTTCATACTCAACCCTATTTTTTTAAGGTTTTTACAACACTAGACAAAGTGACTGTATAAGATACAGTTGAGTGCAAGTTTCTTCATTTCTTGTTTTTGAGAAAAGACTATTGCCAAAAGGGAAGAGGGGATAGGAAACTCTGACAGGTAACCATTCACCGATCATTCTTAGGCAAATCTACTTTTTTTTTTTTTACTTTAATTTTCCAGCTTGGAAAACAGACTCATATAAGTTAAATGACTTGCCTAAGTCATAGAGCCAGCAAATGACAGATTTAGATTATGACTTGAACACTATTACGGGACAGACTGCCTCTTGCTCGTATTAGCTTCGGAATGTGGCAGGAATCACTTATCTTAGCTCATTAATTCATAAAAAGGTGGGGTTTTTTCCAACATGTAAAAAAGTATGATGAGAATTTCTATAGTAAAACTCTAGTAGACTCTCCTCTATACATGAACAAATGTTCTCAGTCCCTGGGTGAGCAGAGTTACACCGACCCAAGTTTAATCTTTGCTTTCTCACTTGTATAACCGGAGAAAGAAAGTCACCTCCTCACTTTGAGCCTCAGTTTTTCCTCTATTTAAAAAAAAAAAAAAAAGAGCATCCATTGTATAGAGATGATTTGAAAATTAATGTTGTATGTTCATCAGGATGTGTTCAACTGTTGCAACCCACGGACTCCCAAATGTATCACAGTTCAAACAGTCCACTGTATTTCTAGGCAGGCATGCCTCTTTGGCCTCAAGCCTCTCCTTCAAGGTAGCAGGTTGCTAGCCCTAGTGCTGCCTTCAATAAATGACTTTCAACAACATCTGGGACATCAGCGCCATCGAGGTAAGCTCGATGTGGGGGAAAGCGTCAGAGAAGCAAGGTCAGGAGGCTTTTTAAAGTCACCAGAGATGGAACACCTCACTTCTATCACAGTCCATCAGTTGGCACCCAGGCACCCAGATGCAACCATCAACAAGAGGCGGGGGATGTAGCCTGACTGAGGGCCTGCGAGGAAAGGGACCTCGAATGTGGGGAAATCTTGGCCTCATGCTTCTGTGACCGTTTCCCACCACACAGAGTAAGAGTTTAGTGAGTGCTACTTTCTCTTCTCTCTTCTTTCTTGCTTTTTGTCTTTCTCTTTCTATTATCCATTCATCTACATAGGAAATATTTCTTGTATAAGACATAACCATTGTTTACAGTGTGATAATTCTTCAATTCACAGTCAAACACTTTTATAGGAAACAACTTTTTGTCAAGCAGGAATTTAAGTCTTCTCAATAAATATTAGCTATTTTCATTATGATTATGATTTCTTCTTTTCTAAGTTTTCATTGGTTATGAAATAACTTGATCTACTAAGTCGCAAAATAAAGAAATATTCAAAATAATCCTGAATTCTCCGTGTTTCACTTTGTAAATATTCTAGATTAGCATACATTTTCAGAATTGGAAGGGCCTCTCAAGGTCGATTTGACAAATATCCTCAGTTCAGAGGTGAGAAAAAGTGTAAACTGAGGTGATATGCCCCCAAATCCCACAACTAGTCCCTGTCGGGACCGGGGCTTTGGATATCTAGTCAAGTTCTTATCAGTTGTAAGAACAAGACATGGTTGTAATTATTGAAGAGGTGCATGCAAAGCACTTTGAGAACCCACAGAAGCTTAACAGAAATGTAGGAACAATTCTGATATCCTCAGAAGGCTGAGGTTAAAATGCCAGTTTTATATAGAATCAACATCATTTTAGGCTGAAATCATTTATCAATTAGCTAAATAATTTCAAGGCAAGAAAAAATTAGGAGAATTTACTTTTGTTGGGGCCACCATGAGAATTGGGGAAGGTCCAGACTGGGGAGTGAGGAGGGGTTTTGAAAGCAAACCTACGTGGAGCAGAAGATAGTTGCATGGGGCAAGGATGGGTAGGAGGCGCTTCAGTAGCCAAGAACCAACATAAAGCCTTTGAACATCTCAGACAGAGGTTCTATCAATGTTATTTATCAAATGCATAAGAGTTTATATAGCAAAAAAACCCTCAGAAGGCAGATAGCACAACATTTTAAAGACTAGCATATTAATGCTCAGAGAGCAAAATGACTTTCCAGAAGAAATAGCACAGCTGGAACCTGAACCTGGTCTTTGGACTTTGAATCCATTAAACTTTCAACTAACATAGGGTATAAGAAAGGGAACATGGTGTTACTAAGGACTGACTTCATTCACTTCATAAACTCACTGTTACAGGCCGTTGGTAGACGTTGCAAATATGGCCTCAATTCTCCACTCACCCTCATTTATTCATTGCCCACTGCAATGCAACTTTATTGTTCCTTCTATGGATTGGTAGAGTCCATTTTCCCATATCTTAAATCCCACTGGTCTAGTGACTAGCTCTGGCTAATAAAATGAAGCAGCAATGATGACATGCCAATTTGAAGCCAGATTATAAAAGACTTCATGTGATTCAGCTTTCCCAACTTTGAACTTCTGCCTCCAAATTAAGGAACATTTTGGTCTAGCCAGCTGGAAAATGAGAGACTGGTGTAGAGATTATTTGTGCCAACAGAGACCTTCCTAAACTAGCCAGATCTCAACCAACCCACCAGCTAACAGGAAACACATGAAGAATCCAGACAATATCAGTCAAACCTGGCTCAGTTCAGCAGACTTGCCAAGTAGACTCATATATTAACATAACAATGGTTGTCTTAAGCCATTACATTTTGTGATGATTTGTTACTCAGCAAATGCTAACTGATACAAGGGAAATCTTGCTTCAGAACTTTCTTGAGGATCAGTATAGCCCAGGAATCCGTAAAGATTCACCCAAACATTATAAGAATATAATGAAAATTTATGCCAACTACCTCTAGTTTCCACAGTTTCCTTAGGTAACTGACAAAATGCATATTGGTCCTGCTTCTGCCAAAGTGTAAAATATCATTAAGTGAAAAAACAAAAATTTCTCCTCTCAGTCACAACTATACTTCAATAAATAAATGCCAAACAAATATCTAAAAAAATTAATCCTAAGAGCCTCAAATTATTAGGTGGTCAAGGAGTCTCAATGTTTTAATTCAACCTTGTCTGCTTTATGTATAGATCATGGCATAAGGATGCTAATAGGGTCATGTACCCAACATCCTCATTTCCTTGGAAAACATCAAAAGTGAATGAAAAGAAGAACACTTTTTTAGTCCAGAAATAGAAAAGTTGCTTGGGCTTTGAGAGGTAAGATCAGGTCAAAAACTGATGGCTGAAAAAGATGTCTCATTTCTCTCAGCCTGTAAGTCTCCCCTGCTTCCGGAACAACTGGTCTTGTGTAACAGGCTCGCCTGTAGAGTATTCGTTCTAGACACCAACTCATCCTCAGATTTTGCTGAGTTTGGAGTCTGGAGGGTCAAGTTTCAAGAAAACCAGGCAAAGTCATTTATGAGTTACATGAGAGGGAAAATTCCATATGGTTTCTGACTTGTAAAAAGTAGAATAATATTTTTTTTTCAACTCTAATCTTCTCCACCCAAACTTGTTTTCTCAAAGTATAACCTTGTCTTGTGGTTACTCTCTAAAAGAAAGTATTTTAAAAGGTCTCTTTTGGAAATGAAAAAGTTGTTCAAGCTCACTTTTAGTCTGTGTCAGCAAGCATTTCCACGTGCTGTTTGCCAGCAGGCTATTGTACTGTACAATTTGCTCAAGGCAGACTGCGCTTCTTTAGACCTATAGTAGATGAAAAAAGGAGAGTGACTTGATAGTCACATTTTAAATCTAGTTAATATTGAAAACATTTAAATAGAGTGTAAGGAATTCTGTGCTCCTATGCCAGAGGCCCATTATTCTCCCACTTAATTTAGGAGAAGGTGTTGTCCCATGGTTGGGAGCATGGGTTTGACACTCCAACTCCAGCTCTGCCATTCACTGATATTTGACTTCAGGTTCCTCCTCTGTAAAATGGGAATGATATTAATGTCACAGAGTGGCTTTTAGGGAGGGATGCCAGGTTCATGCTGAAGCAATGGCACCGTGTGGCCTTGCATCACGTGAAGAAAGACACATCGTTCCCATCGTCCCTCATTTATCCTGATGAGATGAGAATCTCGGCACCCACCCAGCCACCAGAGAGAGAGCCTCAAAGGGGCAGGTGTCCCCTCACTGAGGCAGCTGCTGCCATGAGGAGCATGGCCCTGTGTCTAGAAGACCATCCTATGTCTAAGTTTAACTTTCTGCCAGAATTTTGGGGCAGAGAAGTTGCTCCGCAATCTGTGTGGCAGGCCAGGAGGGTGAGATCATCTATTTATCCCCTTTGCATTGCCCTCCCCCCACCCCTTAAATCCCAGTGGTGCTACAACTCTTCCGGTGTTCAGTTGTATGTCATCCCCCAAAGGTAGAATTCTCCTCCAAGTCTCCCCCTTGCCATTTAATGTTGCTTAAGATTTTCTAGTTTTGTCTTAATATTTCTTATAATGGATTAGATAGCACAAATAGAAGTGCTGATTATTCCAAAGGCAATCTTGCTCATAGTGTATATTTTCAAGTTTCTAGTAAAATCTCTCTGGTGTCTCTTGGGTCCAGTCACCAAGATCATAACCAGACTGCCAAGTTCATGAAACTCTTCCATAACACAATAAAGTGCACTCTAGTGTGTCCCCGTGTATTTGGCTGAATTGATGCTACTTGGCTACAGCTGTGTGACCCTTACAGTATTTCCTGGAATAACGTTTACTCTATTGCAAAATATTACGAACCACATTGCTTCACAGTAATATTCAGCAAGTATTTTAAGTCCAGTAGGCCTGGCACACCTAAACTTTTTCCTGCTTTTCTCCTGTTCTTCTGTATCTGAGGAAAATGGGCAAGTAGGAGTTATTCAGAGAAGTGGATATAGTTCTTTGGAAAATGCTATTTTATTCTGAACCACAATTCAACCAAAGTTACTGGAATCTCTACCAAGGTTTGTAGGGATTTAAGCAGGAGCCTGGTAGGCTGCAGTCCATGGGGTCATGAAGAGTAGGACCCGAATTTGTGACTTCACTTTCACTTTTCACTTTCATGCATTGGAGAAGGCAATGGCAACCCACTCCAGTGTTCTTGCCTGGAGAATCCCAGGGATGGGGGAGACTGGCGGGCTGCCGTCAATGGGGTTGCACAGAGTCGGACATGACTGAAGCGACTTAGCAGCAGCAGCAAGCAGATAGATATGTGTGTGTGTGTGTGTGTGTGTGTACTTTTTTCCCTCGCTCTCTTTTTAAGTGATTTCTTGGTGCTATAGCTCAGAAATCGACAAGTTATATAAGCCTGAGCAAATCTAGCCTGTAGACTGTTTTTGTCAATTAAGTTATACAGAAACGTAGCCACGATCACTTGTTATGTATTGTCTGTGGTACTCTCACACTACAGCAGAAGAGTAGATGGCCCACAAAGACTGGTGTACATTCAGTTCAGTTCAGTTGCTCAGGCGTGTCCAACTCTTTGTGACCTCATGAGCTGCAGCACGCCAGGCTTCCCCATCCATCACCAGCTCCCGGACAACTCATGTCCATCAAGTTGCTGACACCATCCAACCATCTCATCCTCTGCTGTCCCCTTCTACTGCCTTCAATCTTTCCCAGCATCAGGGTCTTTTCAAATGAGTCAATTATTTGCATCACGTGGCCAAAGTATTGGAGCTTTAGCTTCAGCATCAGTCCTTCCAATAAATATTCAGGACTGATTTTCTTTAGGATTGTCTGGTGTGATCTCCTTGCAGTCCAAGGGACTCTCAAAAGTCTTCTCCAACACCACAGTTCAAAAGCACCAATTCTTCAGCGCTCAGCTTTCTTTATAGTCCAACTATCACATCCATACATGACCACTGGAAAAACCATAGCCTTGACTAAATGAACCTTTGTTGACAAAGTGATGTCTCTGCTTTTTAATATGCTGTCTAGGTTGGTCATAGCTTTTCTACCAAGGAGCAAGCATCTTTTAATTTCATGGCTGCAGTCACCATCAAGTGATTTTGGACCCAAAAAAATAAAGTCTGTCACTGTTTCCATTGTTTCCCCAACTATTTGCCACAAAGTGATGGAACCAGATGCCATGATCTTAGTTTTCTGAATGTTGAGTTTTAAGCCAACTTTTTCACTCTCCTCTTTCCTTTAATCAAGAGGCTCTTTAGTTCTTCTTCACTTTCTGCCATAAGGGTGGTGTCATCTGCATATCTGAGGTTATTGATATTTCTCCTAGCAATCTTGATTCCAGCTTGTGCTTCATCCAGCCTGGCATTTTGTATGATGTACTCCGCATAGAAGTTAAATAAGGAGAGTAACAGTATACATCCTTGACATGCTCCTTTCCCAATTTGGAACCAGTCTGTTGTTCTATGTCCGGTTCTAACTATTGCTTCCTGACCTGCATACAGATTTCTCTGGAAGCAGGTAATGTGGTCTGGTATTCCCATCTCTTGAAGAATTTTCCAGGTTGTTGTGATCCACACTGTCAAAGGCTTTGATATAATCAATAAAACAGAAGTAGATATTTTTCTGGAATTCTATAGCTTTTTCTATGATCCAACAGATGTTGGAAATTTGGTCTCTGGTTCCTCTGTCTTCTCTAAATTTAGCTTGAACATCTGGAGGATGTTCACCATTCATGTACTGTTGAAGCCTGGCTTGGAGAATTTTGAGCACTACTTTGATAGTGTGTAAGATGAGTGCAATTGTGTGTCAGTTTGAACATTCTTTGGCATTGCCCTTCTTTGGGATTGGAATGAAAACTGACCTTTTCCAGTCCAGTGGCCACTGCTGAATTTTCCAAATTTGCTGGCATATTGGGTGCAGCACTTTCACAGCATCATCTTCTAGGATTTGAAATAGCTCAGCTGGAATTCCATCACCTCCACTAGCTTTGTTTATAGTGATGCTTCCTAAGGCCCACTTGACTTTACATTCCAGGATGTCTGGCTCTAGGTGAATGATCACACCATCATGGTTATCTGGATCATGAAGATCTTTTTTGTATAGTTCTTCTGTGTATTCTTGCCACCTCTTCTTAATATCTTCTGCTTCTGTTAGGTCCATACCATTTCTGTCCTTTATTGTGCCCATCTTTGCATGAAATGTTCCCTTGGTATCTCTAATTTTCTTGAGGAGATCTCTAGTCTTTCTCATTCTATTGTTTTCCTCTATTTCTTTGCATTGATCACTGAGGAAGGCTTTCTTATCTCTCCTTGCTATTCTTTGGAACTCTGCATTCAAATGGGTGTATCTTTCCTTTTCTCCTTTGCCTTTTGGTGTTTATTATCCGATCCTTTATAGAAAAAGTTTGCTGACTCCTATAGATGAAAGACTTGATCAGTTTGTATCTGTGAGGTTGAGGCTAAGATGGAAGAGATGAATTCCACATGATTGACAGGCAGTTTATACTCAGGATTTCCCCTCTGTACAGGCTTGAATACTGTCCCCTCCCCCACAAAATTCACGTCTATCTGGAACCTGTGGACGTGACCTTACTTGGAAACAGGGTCTTGGCAGATGTAATCAAGTTAAGATGAGGTCGTATTGGACTTGGATGGGCCCTAAGTTCAATGACTGTGGTCCATATAAGGAGACAGAGGTCTGGAGACCCCATAAAAGAAGGCTATGTGCCAACAGAGGCAAAGATTGAAGTGATGCTTCTATAGCCAAGGAATGCTAAGGATTGCCTGAGCCACTAGAAGCAGGAAGAGGCAAGAAAAAATTCTCTCTTAGAACCTTCCAGAGGGAGGATGTCCCTGCTGATACCTTGATTTCACCTTTTTGGCCTCCGGCAGTGTGAGAGAATAAATTTCTGTTGCTTTTAAGCCAACTTGTTGACAGTTATTTGTTCAGCAGCCCTGGGAAACTAATAAAGTTCAGCTGTAAACTAAACGATTCAGGTTTTAGCTGTAAAGCCCTACGACTACTTTTCTCTTTACCATGAAAGGATGACCAAGCAGCTGATGAAATCTCAGGGCACTAATGCACCGAAAATTTTAAATACATGTAAAGATGACTTACAATGTTTTTTCAACTATGTAAGCTAGAACTGGGTTGGAGTATAGATAAGAAGGTTAGGGGGAAAGAATTATAAAATTAAGGGGTGAAATCAGATAACTAAAAAAGTATATGTTCTCATAATGTTCACGTTTTTTACCTTAGCAAATAGAAGAAGATTCTTTCTTCTGTCAGTTCTCAGACCCACATATTGAACAATTTCTTCCCCTCTTGTTTGAGCACTCTTGTTTCAACAACCACATTGCTTACTCCCTCATTTCCTTCAGGTCTCTTCTCAAGTGACACTTGATCAAAGACGCCTTCTCTTGCCACCTTCTATAAAACACACACACACACGCACACATGCCCAAGCACACACATACACATCTTCACTCAGTCTCTTTGTAGCCTCTTTATCCTGACGATTCTTCCTAGCACGTATATTCATTCACTGTCACCTCCCTCCACTAGACTAGAAGCTCTGCGGGTTCAGGGACTTTGCCCTGTTTTGTTCACTTACGTATCTCCTATGTCCGTGTTTATGAAGCAGGAACATAGGGACATAGGGATGGTGGCCTGGGCTCAAATTTTGGAACTAGCATCTTCTAGCTGTGTGATCTTGGGTAAGTGATGCATCTCTCTGAGCCCAACTCACCCCAGCTATCAAAAAGAAATCAGAAGGATGGTAACAATATATGCCAAACAGATTGTAGCTTTTGATATGTTATTATTGTCAATGTGGAAATGCAAAACTTCAAAATAGAGTAATGCCAATGTTCATTCTTCTATTTCTAGAGTGTCTCGAGGCACTGATGTCTTCACAGCTGACATACATACAAAACTGACCTTTAAAAATAACTTTTCATACTCAAGAACATGCAATACAACCAAAATGTCTTCAGAGTCATAAGAATTCTTAAGATTCATAAGAACTGACATATAAGAAATTCTCTTTCTTTGAGAAAGATTAAAAAAAAACAGAAGACTGCCCTGTTAGTTTAAACTAAAAGGGGAAGTGTTAAATCCAGGTAAGACTATGATATCCAAGGTTGGGCAGTGTCACCAAGATTCAGAAGGGTCTGAGAACCAGGACTATCAGGAACCAAAGCATCTTCTCTCTTCTCTTCCTCTCGGCCTCCCCATCCTTTCTCTTCCTTTCTCTGCCCTCTGTCTCTTCTCCTCCCTCATGCCAACTGATTTAGAGTAACAGACTCACTTTTCCCTGCAGACAATGGTTGCTATAGTCTAGCTCCGTGTGGCCAGCAACCAGCTAGAGCCAAGTTTCCGAGTGTGACCTACATCAGAATCTCATGGAGGTGCCTGCTGAATATGAACACTTCTGGGACCCATCATAAGTGGAGCACTGGACTCTTCCTTTCTCATGAGCTCTTCATGATCCTCATGTACCTGAAATGTGAGGGCCATAGAACTAGAATCTGTGTTCTAATTCTAAATCACAGGAGAGAAAGATTGAGAGGCCTAACTAAGCATACGCACTGGTCTCTTGTCATCTACGGAGAGAAGGGGGCAGAGTCACAGTATGTGAGTGTCACAGGGGCCCATATCTGCAGTAGGACACCATCCTCATGGACAGGGATAATGTTCACTAAAGTTACATCTGCCCCTAAACAACCAGAAAGCTGGAGAATGGATTCAGGTATGCTGCTATGAGAAAGAACTACATGCCACCAGGAATGGCCAAGAACCACAGGAAGAGGGTTTTTACCTTGCTTCCACCTTTTGGCTCTCTCTTGGGGCATGAATTAGCAGAATCAAATTCACCTTCAGAACCCTAGCTGCTAGGGAGTCTAGAAAATGCAGCTTTACCCTTTCCAAATGGAAGAACTGGAGGTTTTGTGAGATAAAGGGTAGATAAAATGTAACATAAATCCAGAGCCTTGGGTGCCTGTGGAGTTTGGTGGGTAAAAGAAGGCAGGCCCCGGGCATGGCGGCGGCGGCGGCCGAGGGTGTCCTCGCGACCCACCGCGAGGAGCCAGTTCGAGATGATGTTGCCGTGGAGACTGCTGAGGAAGCAAAGGAGCCTGCTGAGGCTGACATAAATGAGCTCTGTCGGGACATGTTCTCCAAAATGGCAACTTACCTGACTGGGGAACTGACGGCCACCAGTGAAGACTATAAGCTGCTGGAAAATATGAATAAACTAACCAGCCTGAAGTATCTTGAAATGAAAGATATTGCTATAAACATTAGTAGAAACTTAAAGGACTTAAACCAGAAGTATGCTGGACTGCAGCCTTATCTGGATCAGATCAACATAATTGAGGAGCAAGTAGCAGCTCTTGAGCAGGCAGCCTACAAGTTGGATGCATATTCAAAAAAACTGGAAGCCAAGTACAAGAAGCTGGAGAAGCGATGAAAAACTACTGTTTTACTGTGGGGACAAAGTCTTTTTTAATGTGGGAAGAATGTTTTATGAGACCTGAATCTTGAGGTTGATGAATTGTCAAAACTCCTCAAAAGGCAACTATGCTGGTCGTCCCAGAAACATAGCAACATTGGAGTAAACTGGAGAACTATGGCTGTCCCTGGAAGAACTTCTTTTGAGGCAGAATCCTCAGAAACTCAACAACTCCTTACCTTTTACTTGAATGCTTCATCATCCATTCAGGACAGAGAGTTTCTCAAAGTTCAGATAAACCTGGGCCTGCCAGTAGAATCAAATGAGAGGAGCTCTTTACCCTGGTAGCAGTTGATTACTATATTACTTTCTTAAATGGTTGGTTTTTGAGTTACTGTGTAAAAGGTTGTTTTTTTCTATCAAGGATGTAATGTATTGCTAACAAGATTCTAAATTAAAAAGGGAAAACAAAAAAAAAAAAAAAGAAGGCAGGCCCCATGGCCCTGGAAGTACAAGCCTCAGTCTTTATTTCTGTAAAATAATCAGTCATGAGAATTTAAAAAATTATGCATGTAAAATGCCTATCTGGTAAATAACATAAAGACATTCAAGATATAGCACCCCTTATTATAATTTTAAACATTTTTATTAATTTATCTCTGTAACAGAACATCAGCTAGCATGTGCTTAGGCAATTATATATTAAAACTCTATGACCTTCCCAGGTGGCTCAGTAGCAAAGAATCCACCTGCCAATGCAGGAGATGCAGGTTCAATCCCTGGGTCGGAAAGATTTCCTGGAGAAAGAAATGGCAACCCACTCCAGTACTCTTCCTAGGAAAGTCCATGGACAGAGGAGCCTGGTGGGCTACTCTATGGGGTCGCAGAGTCGGATATAACTTAGCAATTAAACAGCAGCAGCAGCAGCCGCATAGTTCACAGTAGCTAAACATATATAATGAATAGTATAGTTAACACTTTCCTGATTTTGAGCCTTAAAATCACTTAGAAAATAGCTTGATGCTTAAAAATGCAGTAGGCATCTTGTAACCAGGAGGCCATACACGTGAGAACAAACAATAATGTCTCACAAGAGTGGAACAGAAAGACTGGCAGAGCCTGGGACACTTACGCAGTCATTGAGTAAATTATATTAGCCCTGGACCACTTCCCTCTGTAGTAAGCCTTGTTATATCAGAACAATAAATCTTTATTTGTTTATATCATTGTAGTTCTATTTCTTTTCTTATAGATAAATACATTCCTGTCAATTAATAAAGAGTAAATCCTTCTGTTATCCTTGCAATGAAGAAGACATAAGAGATGCTGGTTCGATCCCTGGGCCGGGAAGATCTCCTAGAGGAGGGCATGGCAACCCTCTCTGGTATTCTTGTCTGGAAAATCCCGTGGACAGAGGAACCTGGTCAGGGTAACAGTCCATAGGGTCACAAAAAGTCAGACACAACTGAAGTAATTTAGCACACATACACACAAACCCTTTTGGGTGAGACAAGGAGGATTTGCCCCCTGCTCCAGTGAACAGATGACCCAGCTGACAGGATGCAGTATGGCTGAGGCTAAGTAGAGACTAAGGTCATCAAACCTCATGGGACTTGAGTGGACAGAGGATCATTTAAGAATTACAAGTGCCTATTGTTCAAAGTTGCTTGCAGTATTATATTTTTATAATAAAACCTATTCACTTAATATTTTGTAAATGAAATTTTGTGTAAACTAGTGAAGGGTTAAATTTCTCTCTTGGATCAAAAAGGTGCACAACACATAAAATACAGGGAAAGTAGGAGACCCAAGGGCAAATTAGGAACATAATGCCATGTGGAGTTCATGGGAACTGGGCTGGGTTCTACCCTTGCACAAACTGTGATATTTAGTATTGGGGTTTAAACCAGTTTTACTTGGGTATTGGGGTTGGAAGGCTTATAGCTGACATTAGGATTGCATGTGTTTAATCCAATGACTTTAAAGCAAATTGGCCACATGTAAGAATCTTAATAGTGTACTTTTATGACTAAAATGTCAGAATGCTTTTAAACCATGTTTTATTTTTTCTCTTATAAATAGAAGGAGACCTAAACATAAGTCTAAAAGGGGGAAAAACTAAAGATAAAATGAAAATTGATTCTTATCATGCTGCAAAAGTACAAAAATACCAGTCCCTGAAGACTTCCAATGTATGTTTGTGCCCTGTAATTTTTATTATTTTTTTATTTTTATTTTTTTATTTTTTTTGTGCCCTGTAATTTTTGATGTACATGAAAGAAATGAAATAAATTTTATAAATGTTCTACTTTAAGATATATTGGTGGAAGGTTATTATGTTAGTCTTAGAATACAGTCACATTTATTTATGATAAGCTAGGGGTGGTAGATCTAGTCTTCAACTACATTCTATGGCCCTGATGTTACACCACAGTATTAATATAATGCTGCCTCCGTTAGAATATCCTCTGAAAAAAAGATGAGTTTCAGACAAGTTTATAAATTATGTAAAAGAGTTGGCTGTGTTTGCAGCTGTGTGAAAAATTACCCTTCTATAGGGCTCCAAAGGGCATTGTCCCAATGGGAAAAACACAGTCCATTAGACCTAGATACTGTTTTTAGTTATTAATAGTATGCCATTCTCATCTTTTTGAACTGTGGTGTTGGAGAAGACTCTTGAGAATCCCTTGGACTGCAAGGAGATCCAACCAGTCCATCCTAAAGGAAATCAGTCCTGAGCATTCATTGGAAGGACTGATGCTGAGGCTGAAATTCTAATAAATTTGGCCACCTGATGCAAAGAGCTGACTCAATTGAAAAGACCCTGATGCTGGGAAAGATTGAAGGCAGGAAGAGAAGGGGACGACAGAGGATGAGATGGTTAGATGGCATCACCGACTCAATGGACATGGGTTTGGGTGGGCTTCGGGAGTTGGTGATGGACAGGAATGCCTGGCGTGCTGCAGACCATGGGGTCACAAAGAGTCAGACACGACTGAGTGACTGAACTGAACTGAACAGTTCAGAAGCAGAGAAAGAAGTAGCCTACTCACAGTCACCTGGCTACTAAAGTGGTAGGGGTCTGGTTCCACAGTCCTCATCCTCAGACTCCAAGCAGTCTTGCATCAGCTGCGTCACTAAAGGTTCTAGTGTAGCAAGGGCTGTTCTCTCCAACAGCTACCCCAGAACACCCAGGGTGAAGTTATGCAGCATTTGAGATGTGACCACTCTGTCAAACTGCGTGGGTTCAAATCCTGGCCCCATCCACTATCAGTCATGTGACCCTTTACTAAATCTTGCTGTATCTCAGTTCTTCTATCAATAAAATGGGGATTAAAGCACCTACTTCATAGGGTTCTTTTAAGACTTAAATTACTACACAGAAAATTCTTAGAACAATGCCTGATATATTGTAAGTTCCCAGTGTACTATGTGTAAGCATTTCCTGCTTAAGCTTAATCGTCGAACACAACTGAGCATGCACTCAAACAAACTTAACCTAATTAAACTCTGGCCAGGCAGCACCTCTAAGTCAAAGCATATTTAATACTTTGTGGTTAGCTCAAGCTTTTTAGTTTATATCTCATCTTTAAAAAAAAATTTTATAGCTGTGATCCAGGTGATTACTGGAAGCTGTTGCTCTTGCATTAATTCTACCCTTGTGTTTCTGACTAAGAAGACTATTTGATATTTATAAACTTGGAAAAACACCCAGCTCAATGTTATTTCAGAACACTGTTTATATTAAGATTTATGGATAAATGTTCAAAAGTAATTAATGCCCCTCAAAGTTTGACCCTTATGCTAGTATGTTGTAGAATTTTTGGAAGAGCTTGAAAACATCAAAATACACAAGCTATTCCATTTATCTCTTGCTAGTAGTTCCCTAAAAGCATGTCCAAAAAGGAAAGAAGTAAGACCTCTGATAGACTATATGGATGATGGATATTCTTCTGCTTGGTGTCTTCACTAATTATTCTTCCATTAGAGTTTTAGACTGAATAAACTGATGTAAATAAGAGTAAAGAAATTACAAAACTGGTTAAAATTTCAGCATGAGAAAATTCACTTTAAAGGTAAAGTGTGCAAATTCTTTTAGGCAGTTTTTTTTTGTTATAAAGAGTTTTCAGTTTAACTTTCAACTAAAAATTATCTTTGCTAGTTCCTAAAGCCACATGATTTTTCCAAACTAGTAACAGTTTTCCTTGGGTATGGGCTAAATTCTTCCTTCAGAGAGCCAATCATTCATGATACTTTTACAATTTTCCCATAATTATTTAGACTAAAATACTTTTAAGATTACTTTAACTAAGCAACAGTTGGTGAACTTTCCAATCTTGTGGCCAAAATATCATTTTGTCTTCCTACTCATCAACTCACTTTTGTGAAACTTTGCCGTGACCAATTTAAAAGAAACTGGTGGTGAAGCTAGGCCGTCCAGGTGAGTGAGTCTAATTCAATGAACAGACATCAGTTTCACCAAGAGCTCCTCTTTTTTGGTTGGAGTTAGGACTACCAAGCTGGCACTAACTGAATGACAACCAAGAGCTGCCCACGGAGGGCTTCCACGGAGGAGAGCTGGCCTCCGAGGGCAAGCTCTGCCCTTCGTTGCAGATCCGTGTTACTGTGTAAGTCACCACCTGACACCGCTTCACCAAGTGCCTCATACGATCAGCATCAGTCAGTCAGATAACTCACGTTGGTTTCAGAAAAGGCACTTCACTTGATCTAGCCAATACTGCTGCTGCTGCTAAGTCACTTCAGTCGTGTCCGAGTCTGTGCGACCCCATAGATGGCAGCCCACCAGGCTCCCCCGTCCCTGGGATTCTCCAGGCAAGAACACTGGAGTGGGTTGCCATTGCCTTCTCCAATGCATGAACGTGAAAAGTGAAACTGAAGTCGCTCAGTCGTGTCCGACTCTTCGCGACCCCATGGACTCTAGCCCACCAGGCTCCTCCATCCATGGGATTTTCCAAGTAAGAGTACTGGAGTGGGCTGCCATTGCCTACTCCACTAGCCAATGAGAGGTGAGTAAATATTTGCACAGGGGGATGGCAGGGAGGATTTCCGGTAAAGGTTTATCTACTCAAAAAACAGAATTGGATGAGAAGTTTCCCATTCTTCTAGATATTGTCAAGCCATTTAATTCTGAAGTTTAAGCTAAGAAAATCAGGCAGAGCCCAGAGGTTACAGAGATGGAGAGGAAGAGCCAAAATGCATTGATAATGCACCTGGCGCCCACACTGCACCTGGACTTCTCATTATATAATGCATGTGCTAATATTTTAGTCAGTTTTAATAAAAGTTTACCATTACTTGAAGATGAAATCATCCTAAGAAAAAACTCCTTGTGCGTGTGTGCTAAATCACTTCAGTCGTGTATGACTTCTTGCAGCCCTGTGGACTGTAGCCCACCAGGCTCCTCGGTCCATGGGATTCTCTACACAAGAGCCCTGGGGTGGGTTGCTATGCCCTCCTCCAGAGGATCTTCCCAACCGAGGGATTGAACCCCGTATCTCTTATGTCTCCTGCATTGGCAGGCAGGTTCTTTACCACTAGTGTTACCTGGAAAGCCCTTTAAAAAAAACTCCTTAGTCCAATGAAATGCTCCAACTTTGGTTTGCTTATACTCATCCTCTATCCCTGTGCTGGGGCAGGGAAGTGTGAGGTATTATTGATGAGTTGCTGAAGGTTCAGTGTGGTTTTTACCTGAGAGAGATAAACTTTGGGGGACCTCGTCCTCAGGAGGCTGCTACACTTATCTGAGTTTTGCCTCCTGGAACCCTGCTACTATTTCTGGGGACCTCAATACCCCATTATCACAAACAGACAGATCTAGCAGGCAGAAGATAAGTAAGGACATAGTCGAATGCAAAAACATTAATCAACTCGATAGAATAGACATCTACAGATGACGTCATTCAAACAACAGTGGAATACACATTTTTTTCACTTTCACACGTGGAACACTCACCAAGATAAACCATTCTGTGCCATTAAACACACCTGAAAAAATTAAAATAATAAATTTTATATGATTTATAATAAAAATTATAAAATGGTAAAAATTATATGAATATATATAAACTGATGATATTCTCAGTCCACAATGGAATTAAACTAAAAATCACTAACGAAAAGATAGTTGGAAAATCCCCAAATACTTGGAAGTCAAACAATACACTTCTAAATAACATATAGGACAAAGAAGTCTCAAGAGAAACTTTAAAATATTGGGTTGGCCAAAAGGTTCCTTCAGGAAAATCCCAAATGAAACTTTTGCCAATCCAATGTTTTGAACTTAATGAAAATGAAGACATCAAATACTAGTGAGGGTGTGGCACAGTAAGAACTCTCATTTATTGCTAATGAAAATGTAAAATGGTGTAGTTTCTTTGGGAGGCAGTGTGGCAGTTTTTTACAACATTAAATATACTCTTACCACATGATCCAGCAATCATGCTCCTTGGTAGTTACCCAAAGGAGCTGCAAACTTATGTTCATACAAAAACCTGCGCATGGATGTTTAAAGCAGTTTTATTTGTAATTGCCAAAACTTAGAAACAACAAAGATTTCCTTCAGTAGATGAATGAGTAAACAAGCTGTGGTATGTCATAACAGCAGAATGTTATTCAGCTCTAAAGTAAATGAGCTATCAAGTCATTAAAGGACACAGAGGAGACTTAAATACATACTACTAAGTGAAAGAAACCAATCTGAAAAGGCTACATGCTGTATGATTCCAAATATACGACATTCTGAAACAGCAAAACTATAGAGACAGTAAAAAGATCAGTGGTTGCCAAGAGTTGGAAGAGGGTGTGATATGAATATGTGGTGCAAATAGAATTTTCATGGCAGTGAAAACATTCTGATGGTGGATCCATGTGATTATAAATGGTCCCTGACTTACCACAGCTCAACCTAATAATTTTTCAACTTTATGATGATGCAAAGGAATACACATTCACTAGAAACTGTACCAAATTTTGAATTTTGATCTTGTCCTTGTGGCAACCCAGTACCTGATGCTGGGCAGCAGCAGTGACCAGAGCTCCCATTTATGACTGAGAAGGCAAACAGCTGGTATATTTAAGACATTTCTGTACACATACAATCATTCAGTTTCTCCCTTTCAGTACAAGATTCAATTACTTACATGAAATATTCAACACTTTATTGTAAAACAGGCTTGGTGTTATATGACTTTGCCCAACAGTAGGCTAATGTCAGTGTTCTGAGCATGTTTTAGGTGGACTAGAACATGACGTTCAGTAGGTGTATTAAAAGTACTTTTAACTTGGAATATTTTCAGCTTACAATGGGTTTACCTGGACATAACCCCATTGAAAGTCAAGGAAGATTGGAATATATTTGTTCAAACCTATAGAATGCACAAGAATGAATCATAAAGTAAACTATGGGCTTTGGGTGATAATAACTTGTCAATGCAAGCTAATTAATTATAATAAATATTCCAGTCTGATGAGGGATGTTTACAATGGTGAAACTGTTCATGTGTGGGGACAGAAAGTATATGATATATCTTCGTACCTTCCACTCAATTTTTCTGTGAATCTAAAACTGCTCTAAAAAATGAAGTCTGCTTTTTTAAACTAATGATGATGATATAGGTTCATAATCCCTTATCCATAATTACAAAATCAAAAAATCTCTAAAAACCAAAAGCTTAAAAAAAATTTTTCTGGGGCACAACCTGACCTGAATTAATGTGAGACTGTTTATGAATATACTTTGTATGAATAGTCACGTATTTCACTACAGAAATACTAACGTGCTTAATTTGAGGGACTGGAGAAATCATGCAAGATACAATATCTCTCTCTTATTTCTATTTTAAAATCTAAAAAATTTTGAATTACAAAATACATCTGATGTGAAGCATTTCAAACAAGGAATTACTGTCCTATAACATAATTGGTATTTACTAGGAGCTATTCTAAGCGCTTTATATTTGTTAAATCAGTTCATCTAATTAGTGTAATTATGGTGTTACCAAAACTAGGGCATCTCCAGAAGGACATACAGTTCAAGAGTACTTGAAAAAAGAAAATGTCTCATGTACCCCAGTCTTCTGGAGAAATTTGGTCACCCTCTCCATGTTACTCAGCAGAACTCAATCTCAGGGATCTACCTTTAGAAAAGATGTACTTCATCTGCAAGAAATCCCTTCAGCATCACAGACTCACTGGACATGAGTTTGCACAAACTCCAGGAGATAGTGAGGACAGGGAAGCCTGTCATGCTGCGGTCCATGGAGTTGCAAAGAGTTGGACACAACTTAGCGACTGAACAATAACACATTAATTCACTGAAGCTTAAAGAAGAAAGAAAAGAGCTCTTTCAACATAGATCCTATTTTTTTTGACAACATCAATTTGGGAAAAGTAAATGTGAATGGAAAAAATGAAGCAAACATGAATAAAAATCTAAATTATATTTCCTTTTACAGTAAAATCATTAGACAAATTGTACTCCATAGTTCTGACCAGTTCCTTCTTCAACAGCAAATATATACTGGAGGTATGAAAATTACTTATGGAAATGAAATGTTTTATATGATGAGAGGATTTTTTGAAAAGTAAATATTTATTGGTTTCTAAGAAATAAATATTTATTGGTTTCTAAGGATGAATGACTAGGGAAGGAAACTATATTGAATTCATACTGTAATTCCTTTCTTTAGTTATCCACTTCCTGATGTACAGAACTAAATCAAATCAATGGGAAATTGATTTCAAGCTCAACTAGAACAGTAAAATATCACCAGTTAACCTAATATTCCATATTACTTACTGTGCCTCCATTATGTAGCAAAGAAAGGCTAAATAGGCCTCAATTAGATGACATATCATCACATCACATTGATTACAAGCTTGACTTGTACAACACGCATGTACTCCGATTTCAAGCTATGCAAATGAGCTAAACTAAAAAGCAACAAAAAGGATAGTCACTCTTCTTGCTAACACAATATAAAAAAGCAAAGTCAATTTATCATAATTGAGTGAAGAGGTGGTATTGTCTTATTTACCTGATTCTTTGAACTTTTTAAAAAGTTCAAGGTGGAATGCATCATTGTCATCTAGATTTTAATAGTGATTTATATAAGTAAAACATTTTTTGTCTAGGAATATCAGACTAATTTATCCACAGGAGTTATAATTGGGAGATGCAGAATTTTCACTTAACATGACTAGATGCAATCCCAAAGAAAATGACTGATCCTCTGTCCATTTATTCACTAATTTAGCTCATTTGGTATAAACCTTATTTCCAGGTTCAGTAAAGAATAAGATAAAGTATCTGAATAAGATATGATTCCTGCTTGCCTTCAAAGAACAAAGAGCTTTTAGTCTAACACAGAAGATAAGGATATTATGCTGTTGACTTCAGTTCTGGAAAATCATTAGGAGTCTTTGGAAAGCAATGTTTGACCTGTGATCTTAGTAGGAGTCCCCAGAAACAAACCCTGAGGTGAGGATTTGTGTGCAAGGAAGTACTCTCTGAAGAAAATGTTAGGGAAGAGAGAGAAGTACAACAAAGAAGAAAATAAATCAAGAAGGTTTTAATTTCAGAGAATTCCCAGGAAAGCAGTTTCAGCCTGATTGCAGCCTGATGTTTCTGGAGGATAAGTTACAGCCTCAGGGCTGTTGTACCTTAAGGCCAGGGGCTGGATTCTCATCTCTGGATGTGATCATTCCTCAGCTGAGCATCCCCTTAGGGAATCATAAACTCCCAGGCCCTTCCGGTTCTGTCTGTGGGCAAAGGTGCTGCGGTGGCCTGAGGCCAGTCCTTTGAAGAAGACCGGCCCTGAGGGCACCCATGCAAGCAATGGCAATGTCCACTGTCAAGATATGTGGGAAACAGTTGGAGAAAACATTTCCTATGTGATTACTAGCAGCCTTGCACTAGTTGGTCGCTTAGTCATGTCCAACTCTTTGCAACCCCATGGACTGTAACCCACCAGGCTCCTCCGTTCATGGAATTCTACAGACAAGAATACTGGAGTGGGTTACCATTCCCTTCTCCAGAGGACTTTCCCTACCCAGGGAATGAACCCAGATCTCCTTCATTGCAGGCAGATTCTTTACCGTCTGAGTCACCAGAAAGCCCTTATGTAATTATCAACCCCCAAAAAACACATAGGTTGAGTGAGATACAGATGCTCCTTCCAGTAAGGTATCTAACACAGTGATTCAGGTGTTTACTCCATCATTAGAAAGACAGGACAGCCAGTCTACTAGGCATTCAAGAATGGTTCCCTGCGGGAAGGACCTAGAGGGGAAGGAGCAGAGCCATTATCTTAGCCACCGTCAGGAAGCTGGTAAATCAAAACTGCTATTGCAGCTGGGGCCGGAGCAACACATCTCAGCTGTGACCTAGGGAAGTGCTGTTACAGCCCAGGGTTCTGGAGCCTCACCAGCAAAGTGCACAAATAAATGAACCAATCAAGCAACCAGTGAAAGTGGTTTCGCTGATTTTTTTAAATCACAAAAATGTTATATTTTATAGGATTTCTACTTAAAATCAAATAGTGAAAAAATAATGAGCTATAAAATAAAGAATTCCAGTTGAGCTATTTCCAGTCCTAAAATATGATGCTACTAAAGTGCTGCACTCAATATGCCAGCAAATTTGGAAAACTCAGCAGTGGCCACAGGATTGGAAAAGCTCAGTTTTCATTCTAATCCCAGAGGAAAGCAATGCCACAGAATGTTCAAACTACTACACAATTGCACCCATTCCACATGCCAGGAAAGTTATACTCAAAATCCTTCAAGCTAGACTTCAACATGAGCTGAGAACTTCCAGATATACAAGCTGGGTTTAGAAAAGGTAGAGGAACTAGAGATCAAATTGCCAACATCTGCTGGTTCATAGACAAAGCAAGGGGATTCCAGAAAAACATCTACTGCTTCATTGACTACACTAAAGACTTTGGCTGTGTGGATCACAACAAACTATGGAAAATTCTTAAAAAGATGGAAATCCCAAAGCACCTCACTATCTCCCGAGAAGCCTGTATGCAGGTCAAGAAGCAACAGTTAGAACCAGACAAGGAACAACAGACTGGTTCCAAACTGGGAAAGTAGTATGTCAAGGCTGTATACTGTCACTTTGCTTATTTAAGTTCTATGCAGAGTGCATCATGAAAAATGCCAGGCTGGATGAAGCACAAACTAGAATCAAGTTTTCCAGGAGAAACATCAACAACCTCAGATAAGCAGATGATACCACTCTAACGGCAGAAAACGAACAGGAACTAAAGAGCCTCTTGATGAAAGTGAAAGAGGGGAGTGAAGAAGCTGGCTTAAAACTCAACATTCAAAAAACTAAGATCCCGGCATCTTGTCCCATCCCTTCATGGGAAGTAGATGGGGAAAAAGTGGAAACAGTGACAGATTTTATTTTCTTGGGTTCCAAAATCACTGCAGATAGTGGCTGCAGCCATGAAATTAAAAGACACTTGCTTCTTGGAAGAAAATCTATGAAAAACCTAGACAGAGTATTAAAAAGCAGAGACATTACTTTGCCGACAAAGCTCCATATAGTCAAAGCTACGGTTTTTCCTGTAGTCATGTACGGATGTGAGAGTTGGACCATAAAGAAGGCTGAGCACCAAAGAATTGATGCTTTCAAATTGTAGTGCTGGAGAAGATTCTTGAGAGTCCCTTGGAGAGCAAGGAGATCAAACCAGTCAACACTAAAGGAAAGCAACCCTGAATATCATTGAAAGGACTGATGCTGAAGCTCCAATACTTGACATCTGATACAAAGAGCCTCACTGGAGAAGATCCTCATGCTGGGAAAGATTGAAGGCATGAGGAGAAGGGGATAACAGAGATGGTTGGATGGCATCATCGACTCAATGAACATGAGTCTGAGCAAACTCTGGGAGACAGTGAAGGACAGGGAAGCTTGGCGTGCTACAGTTCATGGGGTCACCAAGAGTTGGATACAACTTAGTGATTGAACAACAACAAAAATATAGAAACATACTTTGTTCTATGTGTGAAGTAAATAAGTAGCTTTGATAACAATCTTCTATCTTTTTAAAATCTCCTTTACCTATTTCTCTCATCTCTCATCCTCCAACTCTGCCAACCACCAATCTCTTTTCTGTGTCTATGAGTTTGGGGTTTTTTTTTTTTTTAATAATACACATATACGAAAGCTCATATGGCATTTGTTTTTCTTTGTCTGATTTTTTTCCCTTAGCATAATGCCCTCAAGCTTCATCCATGTTGTTGCAAATGACAAGATTTCATTCATTCTTTTGACTGAATAATATTTCAGTGTGTGTGTGTGTATATATACACACACAAAATGTGTATACATACACACACACACACACACACACATATATACCACATCTTCTTGATCTATTTATCTATCAGTGGATATTTAGGTTGCTTCCATATCTTGGCTATTATAAATAATGCTCCAGTGAATATGGGGATGCAGGCATCTTTTCAAGTTAGTGTTTTCATTTTCTTGGGATAAATAACCAGAAGTAAAATGAATGAATCATATAGTGGTTCTTTTTTTAGTTTTTTGAAGAACCTCCACATGGTCTTCTGTAATAACTGTATCAGTTTACATTCTCATCAACAGTGCACTAGAGTTTCCCTTTTCTCTACATCTTTGCTAACACTTACTACTTCTTGTCTTTTTGATAGTAGCTATTCCAACATATATGAGGTGATATCTTATTGTGGTTTTGATTTGCATTTCCCTGCTAACTAATGATATTTAGCATCTTTTCATGTAGCTGCTGGCCATCTGCATTTCTTCTTTGGAAAAATGTCTATTCAGATCTTCTGCCCATTTTTAAATTAGATTGTGTTTTTGCTTTTGAATAGTATGAGTTCTTTGTATGTTAACCCCTTATCAGATATATGCTTTGCAAATATTTTCTTCCATTCAGTAGGTTGCCTTTCATTATTTTGATTGCTTGCTTTGCTGTGCAGAAGCTTTTCACTTTGACATAGCCTCACTTATTTCTGCTTTTGTTGCTTTGGGTGTCAGACATGAAAAAATCATCACCAAAGAGCTTATTGCCTATTCTTTCTTCTAGGATTTTTTTTTTTTTCTTCTAGGATTTTTATGGTTCCAGCTTTTTTCATTTCTAAGTGTTCTAGGAATATAGCTCTGAATGTATCATGGAATCCTCCTTATAGAATGTATATGTCTTTCATGGTCTTCCTCATAGTAGTTGGATTGTGTGTTGATTGCATGCATATTCAGTCATGTCCAACTCCTTGCGACCCCGTGGACAGTAGTCCACCAGGCTCCTCTGTCCATGAAATTTTCCTAGCAAGAATACTGGAGTAGGTTGCCATTTCCTCCTCCAGGGGATCTTCTCGACCTAGGGATCGAGCCCACATCTGCTGCATTATAGGGTAGATTCTTTACTACCAGTTTTTCTCAGCTTATGTTTCTCAAACTTAGTGCATAAGGATGTTCCTAGAAGCTTGTGTTAAAAGTGTAATGGCAACTATTTCAATCCTCACCTATAGCAAGCAATCAATAAAATGATTGTCCATTTCTTTACATTTAAAACTGTATGGTTGGCTGATGCATATTGATATACGGCAGAAACCAACACAGTATTGTAATGCAATTATCCTTCAAGTAAAAATAAATAAACTTTATTATGTTGATGTTTGGTAGAAACCAATACAACACTGTAAAGTGATTATCCTTCAGTTAAAAGTAAATTCACAAATTCTTATAAGTTTACAGCTTATAAAAGAGAAAAAGCTTTAAAAAAAGATGTACAGTTTAAGAGCTTCCAAATATGTATGTGTAGCATGTGTAGCAATCAGTGGCAATCAGACGAGTAAATTTATCATTCAGCTGAGCACTGCTCACCACAGGAAAAGTTTTGAGTGCTGGGGTGGTCTTCAGTTTCACCACCAGAATATGCTCCCAGGGTCTCCCCAGTTCATTGCTAGCATCGAATGAGCCGCCTCTAAAACATCCATATGAAGGATTATATTTATGAGAAGGTAGTGGAAGTGAAAATATCTTCAGAATTCTAGGAATATTATTTTGTAACTATATCTTGGGTTTAAATGACATACCATGTCATGTCGTTTAGATCATATTTTTTTCCTGCTTACATGTAGGTTTTCTTCAGTAGATATGTACTACAGTCCTATACAGTCTTCAGATATGGAACCTTGGTAGATCATTTTTTAAAATTATTTTTAAATTTTTATTTTCATGAATAAATTATATATTATTTTAAATTTCTTTCTATTAAACAAACAGATGCCAAATTGACTCCAGTTAGGTAGGTCTAAGTAGTATATTTTAATTAAATTTTACTATAAGAAATTCATCTGTGAATTTGTTTTGTTTTTATTAAAATTATACATACACAATATAAACTTAAAAACCAAAAAATACCTGGAAAAAAATGCACCAAAATCCCATTATCTATACATAAGCACAGGTAACATTTCAGTGACTATCCTTCTAATGAGAAGGAGATAATTTTACATTAATGGAGTCATGCTTAGAGCAGTTTTTACCTTTTTTCGCTCAATGCTATGTCACAAACATCCCTCCCTGTCAATAAATAGTAAGTCAAGTTTAATGACTTAAGAATAGCACTGCATTTATGTGCAGTAATTTACTTAATCAGACCCCTATTGATAGATGTCTAGGATGTTTCCAATTTTTATATGTTAAAAACAGATTTATAAGAAACATTCAAATGCCTACATCTTTCTATTCTTATATGTCCTCAAGGCAAAAGCCTACAAGTGAGAATACTGAGTCAGGGTCTGATTTTTATGAGTTGCTAAACTGCATTCCAGAAGGCACCGTGGATTTATCGCATCCTTCCTTCCATTCAACGCTTAAGCCTGAGTGTGACTTTTTTTAAAAAAAAGCAACTTTATTCCTTGAGGAATCTAGAGACATTTCCTTTATTTTCTCTAAGGCATTTCTCATTAAAATATAAGTGTCTCTAAAAGCTAAAATAAATAATTACCATTAAATTTGTTCTCAGTAAGTTTTAATTTTATGACAGCTATAAGATGATATATTCAGGTTTCCAAAAAAAATGAGTTGCTTTCCCCACCAGCATTTAAAACTCTTGTTGTGTATTAGAAAAGATTTGAAATATATTCACTCTGAGACTATCCATTTTTCTATTATTAAAGCAGCTGAGATATGAATGTAAAATAAAGTCATTAATTTTAGAAAAACATGCAAATCACCAGTCATTATTATTCAGGACAAAAACTATTTTATTAAAGAAAAGAATAGGGAAGAAATTACCATTTTTAGTGGCAAAACTTACAGTGATCCTGTCATCCCTTTCATGTTTGAGAAAGGAGTTTTGCTGTGCTTAAATAAAGACTCTGAAATTTAATATTTCATACATGTAAGAAAGACTAGTCCCAGCATTTGAAATGAGAAAGATCTTACTTGAGGGAAGAAGAAATAAGAAAACTTTATTTGCCCTCTAGATGTGAAAGATGGATCTGATATCCATTTATATGACTGACTGAGCAGTAAACTCAATGATTGCTCTTCACCTCTGGACATCTACTATTCAGTATCTACCAGCTCTGGTATCTGGTGTGTCTGGGGATCCATATTGTCTATGGAAACAGCACAGTCAGGCTGGTGAGCCTTGCAATGTCTCTACGACTTTTAAAGGCCAAGAGTGAACATGTGTACTAATGAATATGTATGTTTCATAGGCAGACTGCTGCATTGGGAGAATAATTTTGTAAAGAGGCGTGAGAGCCCTTAATTTATTTTCCTTTACTATGAAAAAGTCATAAGTACTTCCCCTCTCTTTGCCCTGTTTATACATGGTTTATGCAACATTTTCACTCTTTATTTTCCCATTTGAATTAAATCTCTATTATCATTCATATATGTATCATGTCATCCTATATTATTGAAAACCTACTATGGGTTAGAAATGGTTTCAAGCATTGAAAAAATAGCAGTCAATATAACAAATTCTCTTTCCTCAAGAAGCTTAAATTCTAGTTGGAGAGACAGACAATAATCAATTAAATGAGTAAATATGTGGTGATACTAGTTTCTCAAGGAAAGATAGAGTGGGTAGGGGATAGAAAATAACATGCAGGGGTGACAAAGAACAGTACATCAGATACCACGGTCAAGGAGAGCCTCTCTGAAGAAGTGACATTGAGCAGAGGCCAAGGAAATGAGGAGTGCGCCATGACCGTGTATGGAGTGACGTTCCAGGCAAAGGAAACACGAGGTGAGATGAGAAGCTCTAGAAGAGTTTTCAAAGGCTTACTGACTGCCCTCTAGAGGGGCCGTTGACTGATATAAAGATTATTGAAAAAGAAGAAAAGATCACTGGATGAGCAGGAGTGAAAGAAGAAACTGAGGGTTTGCTGTTAGGTATGTTGAATATGAGATATCCGAGTGAAGATGTCAAGTAGGCCATTTGATATGCATTGTATGAAGTCCGGAAGAGATATCTAAAGACATGTATCATAAAGTGAATAATACTATCTCAGGATTAGATGGATCCTTTAAGTATTATCTTCCCTAGTGACTCAGACGGTAAAGAATCTGCTTGCCATGCAGGAGAACTGGGTTCGATCCTTGGATCAGGAAGATCTCCTGGAGAAGGGAATGGCAACCCACTCCAGTATTCTTGCCTGGAGAATCCCATGGACAGAGGAGGCTGGTGGGCTATAGTCCACGGGGTTGCAAAGATTAAGACATGACTGAGTGACTAACATTTAAGTAATATCTATCCCATACACCTATCAGATGCTTGAATCTCTCTATAATATTTCTATCCATTGATTGTACAGTCTAACTCAAGGCTTTCCAGCAATGGATAATTCATTCTCCCTGTAACCATGAAGCAGCCTACTCCATGCCAAGACCATTCTGACCAGCAGAAAATTCTTCTTGACAGTAATAAAATATCAGTCTCTCTGTAAATTCTACCGACCAGTCTTAGCCCCATCCCTTTGACTCCTACAAAAAGTGTCTATGCGAAACAGTATCCAGAAAAACATAGAGAAAGGACTTTCAACTCCTTGTAAGAAAGAACTAGTCAATGTTTACAGCTAGTTCTAAATTTAGATGTGGCATTTCATAAGGGGATAAAATTATAGCATGTGATAATTTAGGGAGAAGTTGGGATATAGATTCCAAGAATTCCTTCACAATTAGATTTCTGAGATCCTTTCTGAGGTTAATGTTCTAAGTCTGATAAATTATCTGTTTACAGTATGTCAAGTCAATATACCATAACCTATATTTCATGTTGGTTTGGGAGTATGGGTCGCTCTCTCTGAAAGTATTTCACGCCTGCTCAACAAACCTCAACTCCATCTGTTGAACCCTATTTTTATCATTGACATATTTTGAAGTCAGAAATATTATCAGCAGTCTGGTCCCCTCTTAGAGACATAATCTTTTTAAGAGCTGTGTTCCAGCAATAGACATCTGCAGGGAGGGCTAAATTCTCCAACAGGGCTCCTATTTCAAAGTGGTCATTTTTATAGAAAGTAGGGAGAAGGATTTAGCCTCCTTTGGGGGCACCTTAGGGCCCTTCAAGGGTTAACCTAAATAAAAAATAAACACACTTCAAATTGGACAAGCGTAAAAACTTATATAGCAAGTTAGACCTTGCACATTTGCCCTGACCTACTTTAGTTTTATCTCTAAGTTTAATCCTCAGGAGGTTTATGGTTCCTGTCTAAATAACTTGTTCCTTCCATAAATTTAACAATCAGTGGGAATAAAGTGTGAGAATTTCTGTATTTATCCAGAGTTTCAAAAGGTTGCCAAACTCAGAAAATGGAATTCTATTTCAAAAGTAATGAAGTAACAGACTTCAAAAAATGCTCCAACCTGCTCATTTTCACAGTACTGTGAAATGCCTCCATTCATTTATTTATTCAGCAAACATTTCTAGAGTTTACTGTGAGTCGTTACAGAGCCCGGCACTGAGAAATTCATTTTCTACCTCTTTGAAGGAAAAACAGTCTACGGAATAGAAAGATACTGTTAAAAAAAAAAAAAAAGAAAGAAAGAAACTGTTGGCCTGATAATTACTGGGTATCAGCTTGGAACCATAAAAAGATCATTTCAGTAACTAACCTATGCAAGACAGTCCAACCGTGGGAACAGAATACATTATTATGAAATAATTTTTCTGTTACTCCTCTAACAAATGAAGGGTGAGCAAACTCTTCCCAGGGGTTTATGTTCTGAAATATGCTGAGAGTTCTTTTCTCTAATGTCAACATTTTACACAGTGCTCACAAGGCACCTGTTGAACTCATTATCTAAAAATGTAAATAAGTATTTACACACACTTGCGTCACGACATTTTATTCTGGACTCATAAATCGCTCAGCTGGAGAAGTACTTAGCCAGGTGATAAAATCATTTCACTTTCATTTTATATCTGCATATAATTTCTTCCTCTTTAAGTATAATTTTCACTGCTAATATGGGGATGGGAGAGAAGGCTTATGGGAACCCTAAGGAAATAGTGCTCTCACAGTTTTGAAAGCACAGCAGCTGTTGCAACAGAATTCCTCACCCACTGTACCACCTGAAATCTGCAAGGCCTGGGGGAGCTTCACACTGAGTCACAACCCCTTTGGCAAATCAGAATTTTATGTGGCCCCAATAAACCACACCACTGCTCTGTGTGCAGGTAACTTGAGGTTTTTAAACTAGCTCTTTCTGATAGAAAGAGCTAGGATTTTTTTTTTATCATCTTTATTCTTATCCACAGAGAAAATAGAAACAGTGAAAGACAATAGAAAGAATTTAAAGAAGGGTTTTGTTTATCCCTATACTTCAAAAGCGGAACCTGAAAAAAACCATTTCAAAGGCATCCTTGCCAGAAAGTTCACCTCTGTCCAGAAGTCAAAGGGAACGGGGCCTCTGTGTTCATCCTTGTCAAAATATACTCTCCCGTTGACAGAATCCCCTTGAGGCCAGAGACTGAATTATTCTTCACTGGCCCCCAACACACCCAACCCAAAAAGGGAAGAGGAAGGAATACTAATAATAGCTCTCTGGATTTGGGATTTTCCTCTTCTTTTTTTTTTTTTTTTTTAAGAGCAGCAGAACACTTTCTTCAAAAGAAATCACACCAGGGAGTCCAAAATGGAAAACAAACAAAATGACTAAAGTAAAGGTGTTTTCTTCAAATGGTTCTATGAAGACCTACAAGACCTTCTAGAACCAACACCCAAAATAGACGTCCTTTTCATTATAAGGGACTGGAATGCACAAGTAGGAAGTCAAGAAACACCTGGAGTAACAAGCAAGATGGCCTAGGAGTACAGAATGAAGCAGGGCAAAGGCTAATAGAGTTTTGCCAAGAGAACGCACTGGTCATAGCAAACACCCTCTTCCAACGACACAAGAGAAGACTCTACACGTGGACATCACCAGATGGTCAACACTGAAATCAGATTGATTATATTCTTTGCGGCCAAAGATGGAGAAGCTCTATACAGTCAGCAAAAACAAGACCGGGAGCTGACTGTGGCTCAGATCATGAACTCCTTATTGCCAAATTCAGACTTAAACTGAAGAAAGTGGGGAAAACCACTAGACCATTCAGGTGTGACCTAAATCAAATCCCTTATGATTATACAGTGGAAGTGAGAAATAGATTTAAAGGACTAGATCTGATAGAGTGCCTGATGAACTATGGACAGATGTTCATGACATTGTAGAGGAGACAGAGATCAAGAACATACCCAAGAAAAAGAAAGGCAAATTGGCTGTCTGCGGAGGCCTTACAAATAGCTGTGAAAAGAAGAGAAGCAAAAAGCAAAGGAGAAAAGGAAAGATATTCCCATTTGAATGCAGAATTCCAAAGAATAGCAAGGAGAGATAAGAAAGCCTTCCTCAGCAATCAATGCAAAGAAATAGAGGAAAACAACAGAATGTGAAACACTAGAGATGGCTTCAAGAAAATTAGAGATACTAAGGGAACATTTCATACAAAGATGGGCTCAATAAAGGACAGAAATGATAGGGACCTAACAGAAGCAGAAGATATTCAGAAGAGGTGGCAAGAATACACAGAAGAACTATACAAAAAGGATCTTCATGACCCAGATAATCATGGTGGTGTGATCACTCACCTAGAGCCAGACATCCTGGAATGTGATGTCAAGTGGGCCTTAGAAAGCATCACTACAAACAAAGCTAGTGGAGGTGATGGAATTCCAGCTGAGCTATTTCAAATCCTAAAAGACGATGCTGTGAAAGTGCTGCACTCTATATGCCAGCAAATTTGGAAAACTCAGCAGTGGCCACTGGACTGGAAAAGGTCAGTTTTCATTCCAATCCCAAAGAAAGGCAATCCCAAAGAATGCTCAAACTACTGCACAATTGCACTCATCTCACATGCTAGTAAAGTAATGCTCAAAATTCTCCAAGCCAGGCTTCAGCAATACGTGAACTGTGAACTTCCAGATGTTCAAGCTGGATTTAGAAAAGGCAGAGGAACCAGAGATCAAGTTGCCAACATCCACTGGATCATCAAAAAAGCAAGAGAGTTCCAGAAAAACATCTATTTCTGCTTTATTGACCATGCCAAAGCCTTTGACTGTGTGGATCACAACAAACTGTGGAAAATTCTGAAGAAGATGGGAATACCAGACCACCTGACCTGCCTCTTGAGAAACCTGTATGCAGGTCAGGAAGCAACAGTAAGAACTGGACATGGAACAACAGACTGGTTCCAAATAGGAAAAGGAGTCTGTCAAGTTTGTATATTGTCACCCTGCTTATTTAACTTATATGCAGAGTACATCATGAGAAATGCTGGGCTGGAGGAAGCACAAGCTGGAATGAAGATTGCCGGGAGAAATATCAATAACCTCACATATGCAGATGACACCACCCTTATGGCAGAAAGTGAAGAAGAACTAAAGAGCCTCTTGATGAAAATGAAAGAGGAGAGTGAAAAAGTTGGCTTAAAACTCAACATTCAGAAAACTAAGATCATGGCATCCAGTCCCATCACTTCATGTGAAATACATGGGGAAACAGCGTCTGACTTTATTTTTGGGGGGCCAAAATCACTGCAGGTGGTGACTGCAGCCATGAAATTAAAAGATGCTTACTCCTTGGAAGGAAAGTTATGACCAACCTAGACAGCATATTGAAAAGCAGAGACATTACTTTGTCAACAAAGGTCTGTCTAGTCAAGGCTATGGTTTTTCTAGTAGTCATGTATGGATGTGAGTGTTGGACTATAAAGAAAGCTGAGCACTGAAGAATTGATGCTTTTGAACTGTGATGTTGGAGAAGACTCATGAGAGGCCCTTGGACTGCAGGGAGATCCAACCAGTCCATCCTAAAGGAAATCAGTCCTGAATGTTCATTGGAAGGACTGATGCTGAAGCTGAAACTCCAATACTTTGGCCACCTTAGGCGAAGAGTTGACTCATTGGAAAAGACCCTGATGCTGGGAGGGATTGGGGGCAGGAAGAAAAGGGGACGACAGAGGATGAGATGGTTGGATGGCATCACCAACTCAATGGACATGAGTTTGGGTGAACTCTGGGAGTTGTTAACGGATAGGGAGGCCTGGCGGTGCTGCAGTTCACGGGGTCGCGAAGAGTCAGACACGACTGAGGACTGAACTTAACTGAAAGGTGTTTTCACTTTACTTTGGCAGGGTGTGGGGGGAGTGTTGCTAAGAGGGTGGGCCTGGGGAGGTGATTTCACGTTTGTTCCTATTTTAACCATGAATCATCTCTTAATGAATCGTCATTATTGTTTTCATTTAGATCATACAGACAGGCAAGCTTTTCTGCATTTTGCTACATGTGACATCAAATCTAATCATTACCTGGTTAGTTCTGATCCTGATTTTAGCCCAGAGCCTGACAGATGTATCCCAATTCAGTGAGTGAAAACTGAAGAAATTATAGTTCTATTTTTAAAAATGAAAATGATATGAATACATTGGGCTTAAAGTGACAAAATGGTGGGAGAAAGAGCTCTTTCCCACTGAACCCAACAATATGAGTTGATTCTGGAGCCATTAAGTTCATGACTTCTGGAATCATAGCTCAGTTCAGTCACTCAGTCGTGTCTGACTCTTTGCGACCCCATGAACCACAGCACGCCATGCCTCCCTCTCCATCACCAACTCCCGGAGTTTACTCAAACTCATGCCCGTTGAGTCGGTGATGCCATCCATCCATCTCATCCTCTGTCTTCCCCTTCTCCTCCTGCCCTCAATCTTTCCCAGCATCAGGGTCTTTTCAAACGAGTCAACTCTTTGCATCAGGTGGCCAAAGTATTGGAGTTTCAGCTTCAACATCAGTCCTTCCAATGAACACCCAGGACTGATCTCCTTTAGATGGACTGGTTGGATCTCCTTGCAGTCCAAGTTACCCTCAAGAGTCTTCTCCAACACCACAGTTCAAAAGCATCAATTCGTCTGTGATCAGCTTTCTTTATAGTCCAATTTTCACATCCATACATGACTACTGGAAAAACCATAGCCTTGACTAGATGGACCTTTGTTGACAAAGTAATGTCTCTGCTTTTTAATATGCTATCTAGGTTGGTCATAACTTTCCTTCCAAGGAGTAAGCGTCTTTTAATTTCATGGCTGCAATCACCATCTGCAGTGATTTTGCAGCCCAGAAAAATAAAGTCAGCCACTGTTTCCACTGTTTCCCCATCTATTTCCCATGAAGTGATGGGACTGGATGCCACAATCTTAGTTTTCTGAATATTGAGTGTTAAGCCAAACTTTTCACTCTCCTCTTTCACTTTCATCAAGAGGCTCTTTAGTTCTTCTTCACTTTCTGCCATAAGGGTGCTGTCATAACAGCTTGGTTAAAATCCAGTCTCTATATTTGTTACCTGTATAAACAAGTTAACCCTTTCAAAGACTCTGTCATGACCACCTATAAAATGTGGATAATTTCAGTGCCCACCTCACAGAGCTGTTATGAGCATTAAGTGAACAAAGTTCTTCGCACATAGTAAGTGCTCAGCGAATATTAGTTACTACCGTTGGTGGGCGGCAATGCTATACTCTACCATATTGGGATGGTACCAGGACAAACTGTGCCCCAGCTCCAGCACAGCAAACTGGAGTGGGGCTGGCTTGGGTGAATAATAGTCAACTTTGGTGCCAAGACTCCAGTAACCACCACTCTGGCAGCCATCCAGCCTACCACCCACCATCAGACCAGACCCCCTGGTTCTCACGGCAGCAGGATGCAGTCTCTGTTGGTGGCGGCTTGGTGGTAGACTCTAGTGGTGGAGAAGAGCTCCTTCACAGAATTTGGAGGGTGCTAGAGGCCTCTTTTCTCAGGCAAGGCAAAGTCCCCGAGACAGTCAAGGGTTCAAAGAACAAGATAACCAATGTGGCTAGAATGGAGTGAACCAGGGAAGACCAAAGGAGGTGAAGAAAGGGAAGAACAGGACCAGATCATGGGAGGTCTTACAGGCTGTTCTACAACTTTTTCATTTGAATGAGAACGAAAGCCATTGCAAGAATCTGAGACATGAAAAGTCATCAGCTTTGTTGAAGTAAATGTCTTAGAAAAGACTCAGAACCAAGTGGTCCATCAGTTCTAAGAGACTAAGTATCCACATGAGGCCAAATGAACTGGATGTGCTTCGATCTCGGTAATCAAGCAAACGACACACAGGTTGTAAATTATGACCTCGAAGTAGATTTTGCAAGGATCTAATAGCATCTGAGTTGATTGCAGAAGTCACTTGAAGCATCTGGAAAACTGTCAAATGTCCTTTAGATGCTGTGTGTCTACAGCACTGAACCGCACGGGTCAAGTATAACAACCGCAAAGTCTGAATCTGAAATCTGAAGTAACTGGAAGTCGGTGTTTGTGCCATCCACAGGTCACCGAAAGTGCTAATCCAAATCTGATGAAAGCAGAGATAAGAAGGAGCCCTGAAATATCAGGAAACACTCAGTGACAACCACTCCCAAACCAGAGATTGTGTATACATATCTCACATTTACAGCAGACTCGAGTCCTCAAAAAGAAGGTTTCCTTCCCCACAGCCAACATCTGCTGAATGGGCTTTATTTTATTTTTAATGTAATGTGTCAGCATTGCTTACTCTCTGGACCTAAAGCCAATGCTATCAATCATCTTTGAGGCTGGCTCTGTCATAAACACCCCCAATGAACTGAGGTAATATTTTCCAAGAACCTGCAGTTACATGCTCCTTTACTCTTTACTCTCTGTTGTAGAAATCTGTTCCAATACCTGGTCACCCCACCCAAAAGATGAGCTACAGAGTAAATGCTCAGTCAAGGATTAACATATGTGACATATTCACAGCACCTCTTATGTTGCAACATCAAGTGAAACTTCTATAAAAGTTCTTATTTTAGGGAGTAGGTTCCCACTAGCAACCTATCTTATACATTGTTTGTTGGTTTACTATTTCAGTGTAAGTTCTATAAATATAGTTAAATATTAAAACCAGTGTCCTAATTTTGTAGTGAGAGAAAATCAATTAAAATCTTTTCACTTGACAAAAATTTGTTAGTTGAGATGAGGGCTTCCTTTTTACTATGGCATGAGGTGATTTCTCATCATACTTTCTTAGTTTTCTGTGTCTTCTAAACTTACCACGATGTATGTATTAAATTATTTCCTTTTGAAATTACAAAATATAAATACAGTTTATTTAAAAAAAAAAAGTAAAGCCATTGAAAAACAAAGTTCTTACTTTAATTAGAATGTGTTGTTATTTCCTGATAGTGGTCCCTAACCAGTAACAATGTGATTCATGAACCTATATTTTAAAAAACTGAACCTTCAGTATTATCCTATTATCTCCACAGATGAGGAAATTGAAGTCTAAAGAGGGTAAGTGGCTTTTCTGCCAAAGTCTCAAAGCAAGTGAGCTGCAAAGCCACGACCACAGCTCATGTCCCGTGACCCTTAAATCAGAGTTTCTCCCACTTCGTGCTGCCTTCACTGAAGCTAAGCTAGCTAAGCTTCTATGGTAGCAAGCCACAGAGACTATCTTGGCAAACATAAACACAAAGGGAAGGATTAATTAAAAGGATATGGGGGAACCACAAACTGGAAGAAAGAGATGATAAAACAGTCTTGAAGTGAATGAAACCAAGTGACTCCAGAAGGTCCTGGCAGTTGAAACTGCTCTCAACTGTGCCCAGATTGTACCATTGGCACATCACAGCTCCAACAATCTCTTCCAACCTGGCATAATTCTACTCAAGACTTAAAGCTGCATGAAGCTCTGACACTATCACAGGCCTACATCTACTAGGTAGCTCCTGAATGATAAGGAAAAAGGATTCAATAGAAGGAGCCTCCAGAAATCACCCCAGAGTCCATAATGGCATAGCAAATATCTGCATTTAGCACCAGTCCAAAACACAATGGAGTGAATTAATTTCCCTAAATACAATCAGTGTGTAAGTGGGAAGAGGTATTCGTGCTGAGTGGTCAATAACTGATAAATGTCACTGCAAGATGAAATAATACGTGAGATTTTGTACAACTTGAAAAGGAAAGTTAATTTTAGAAAGCAGAGATCACCTATAAAATTAGGTAGTTGAGCACAGTATTTTTCTAAGTTGATAAAATTCTTTATCAGTTCAAGAAGTGACATGAATAGTTATGATTTATTGGATGATGCTGTTGATTTAGAACCATGCTGAGAACACAATTCAATTTCCATAGATCGTGGGCATGAAAGAGAAAAAGTACTGATAAATTTATAGCATCCATTAACTATTTCAATCACTGAAGAGAATGAAGTCATCCTTAACACTCCAAGACAGTGACTGTTTCAAAGATTAACTTATGAAATTAATAATAGATAGCAATCTAGAAGTGAGTGTGCATGGGCTATAATCATGGGGTTAATCCATAAGACAAGTGGATTTGCTCTCAGTAGCCAAGATATTTGTTTAATTGGTAAAAATAACATTAATAAAATATCACTATAAGGGAATTCAGTAAATATTTATTCGGTCCCTACTTTATATTATAGACAGTGATACAATTTTAAATAAAGTCTAATCCTTGCCATCAAAAATATTATAAACTTTTGGAGAAGGCACACGCACGCGCGCACACACACACAAAGACAGAAATGAATTTTACCACTTTCAAGGGTAACTGAGAGTTCAACTTTCCAGCTACAGCCACCACTGACCCCTTGGGCAGTGATGTTCACAATCTCCACTGTAGCATTTCCAAGGGTCCTGGGATTTTTGAGATGCTGGTTAGCCCTCTTGGACCAGTTGATTGGGTACTGAGCAAAGTTTTGTGCAGACAGCTGTCTTCTGTCAGATAATCACTAAGTGGTGTGCTGACTGCTGACTATTAGAGGAGACGGCCTCTTCCTCACCTCTGATTTTCCTTTACTGTCAAGAGCAGCACAACTAACATAACTCTGCTGGCTCTCCAGCCCAGTTTTGTAGGAAAGGTAAACATAGGCACTTCTGTACCTGATAAATTTGGGAAGAACATACTGGGCATGCTCATACCATCTCCCCCTTTCCTCTCCAGAGCAAACCTGCTTACCAAGATGAGCAGTGGGAGCTTCCAGTAACCTCACGGGACACCCCTCCTCTCCCAGAGCGAGAGCCTGGCCTTCCTCCAGCACTGCCAGTGAGGAGAGAAGGTATGTCTACCTCATCTGGGTTTCTATAACCCATATTCTACATCTTCAACCTAGGATTGGTCAATAATAAGGGTGATACTGTGGTTTTTGTTTGTCACTTCTTGGTTTTATTTTTGACTCTGTTCAGAACTCAGGCATATCCCACCATCCCAGATCCCACCTGTCTGCTTCTCTCCAGGTTATATTCCCTCCATCTCCATCTTATGGTATGACAAACCTAGACAGCATATTATAAGCAGAGATATTACTTCGCTGACAAAGGTCTGTATCATCAAAACTATGGTTTTTCTAGTAGTCATGTGTGGATGTGAGACTTGGACTATAAAGAAAGCCGAGCACTGAAAAATTGATGCTTTTGAGCTGTGGTGTTGGAGAAGACTCTTGAGAGTCCCTTGGACTGCAAGGAGATCCAACCAGTCTATCCTAAAGCAAATCCATCCTAAATATTCATTGGAAGGACTGATGCTGAAGCTGAAGCTTCAGTACTTTGGACACCTGATGAGAAGAGCCAACTCATTAGAAAAGACCCTGATGCTGGCAAAGATTGAAGTCAGGAGAAGGGGACAACAGAGGATGAGATGGTTGGATGGCATCACCAACTCAATGGACATGGGTTTGAGTAAACTCCAGGAGTTGGTGATGGACAGGGAGGCCTGGCATGCTGCGGTCCATGGGGTTGCAAAGAGTCGGACACAACTGAGCGACTGAACTGATCTGCATCCTGTCCCCCATACTAAGGGACCCAGCACTGAAGGGGAGGATGCACAAGTGATATACAATCCACACTGGCATGAGACTGGACCTTCTCACACAGCTTCCTGGTGCTGGTGCCAGATAGGGCTCACTCTAGAGAATGGTCAGATGTGGGCAAGCTCTCTCTGGAGACAGACTCCAGGCTTGTCTGGGAACCCTCCAGACCTGGCATATCATCCTGGATCCCATCAGTCTCTCCTCCCACTAGGCTCTGTTCCCTGCATCTCATCCCATATTCCAGCAAGGGAATCCTAGCTATGAGTTAGCTCTTCTCTAATTCATTGCATCTTTATCTATTATGTCTCCAGGTGCCTTCCTATCTCTGTGATGCCCAGGCTTTGAAACTCAAAAGTCAACCATCACTTCCTTTTTGTCTTTGTGTCTCCTCTACCACCCGTTCCCTGAGGCCATGAACAAAAGATACTTAAGCTGGCTGAGTAGGGTAAAGGCCCAGGGGTAAGAATAAAGATGGGAAACAGAAAGCTTATTCAAGAGTATTATTCCAGGGGCTTCCCTGCTGGCTCCCTTGCCAATGCGGGAGACTCGGGTTCGACCCCTTGATCTGGGAAGATCCCGCGTGCCACAGCGCAACTAAGCCCATACACCGCAACTGCTGAGCCTGTGCCCTAGGGCCGAGGAGTCAGGACTACTGAGCCCGTGTGTGCAACTACCGAAGCCCTGGATCCGTGCCCTGCACCCGAGAAGGCCCTGCCCGAGAAACCTGTGCATCTCAGCTAGGCAGCAGCCCACACGGCAACAGAGACTCAGTGCAGTCAACAATAAATACAATTACTAAAACATGCACGTATCATTCCACTCCCCGGTGACTAAGCAGTTACAACTTGATGTCAACAACAGAAGGAGTCAGCACAGAGGACTACAGGGATACAAACCAAGGCCAGATAATACAGTCAGCTTTGGAGAAGACATTAAGAAGAGCTTTGAGGTAAAGAGTACTTCATGTCAAAGCTTGAAACTGTCAGAATAGAATCTGAGATCTTGCAAGGTGTGTGTGTTTGTGCTGTAGTGATTTTTAACTTTAGGTTCTTTGTTTACTTTTGGTTTTCGAAAATTCCAACACAAATGCAGAAAAAGGGTATGAATCCCCTGTACCAAGTGCATCACTAAGTTGCACTAATTATCAGCTCATGGCCAATCGTATTTCATTTAAACCACCATCTCCCCCTGCCCACATTATGTTGAAGCAAATTCTAGACATTAAAGGCTTCCCTGGTGGCTCAGTTGATAACGAATCCACGTGTAAAGCAGGAGATTTGGGTTCAATCCTTGAGTCGGGAAGATCCCTTGGAGAAAGGAATGGCAACCCACTCCAGTACTCTTGCCTGGGAAATCCCATGGAGAGAGGAGCCTGGTGGGCTACAGTCTATGAAGTCGTAAGAGTCGGACATAACTTAGCAACTAAACTACCAATACCACTATACATTAAAAGGTAAGGACTTATAACATTCAATCTTAATTCATGTTAAAATCACTGATATTTCTTTAATATCATTAAATAATCAGTCAGCATTCAGATTTCTCAAATTATATCCATTTAAAAAAACACAATTGGTGTGTTCAAATAAGATTTCAAACAAGGAGGTTCATAACGGTTTTATATGATATTCACGGTAAGTCTCTTTTCATCTGTAGCTTCCCTCTCTTTTTTTTTCTTGGCAATTTGTTTGTCGATGAAACTAGATTGTTTGTCCCATAGAGTTTTTCACATTCTGGATTTTGGTGAATAAATTCCCGTGGTTTCTTTTTATACATCTCTTTATCCCCTTTATTCACTACAAAATGTTAGTTAGACCTAAAGCTTGATCTAATAAAACAAAAATACATCATGGGTGATATTATAAACTTCCAATAGGAGTCACATAATTTTCTATTGCCCTTCTGTGATGTAACCATTGAAGGTGATTACCTAGAGTTATTACTCCATGAGGGGTTTTTGTTAGTATTTTAATGGTTTATAGAATTCATATTCCTCTGTGATGTGAGGGAGGGTATCTTGTGCTGCCGTACAATTTCCAGCGCTGTGGGGCTAGGGTCAATACAGTAAAGCAGAGAAGCCCCCAACAGCTTCACCAGCTACTCTGAAATAAGCTTTACAAGCGTCCTTTGAAAAACGACACTGGTAAATCTCATTTGACAGCAAGATTATGATACTCAAAGACTGATGCTTAAATTGAAGCTAGATTTAAATGCAGTTTCAGAGCAATTCTATCATGAAACAGAGAATTCTGATTTTACTTCCTCTCCACTTAACTTTTCAACCCCACTCCCTTACATCCACTAAATAAAAATTAAAAAACAATTTATTCTTTTTGTGACAATTCCCATTTTCTTCCTTTATGGACAGATTTCCCTGCCTCCAGTTGAAATTCTCCATCGTAAATTAAAAAGTCAGTTGGATTTATTTACAGACAGTCCTGTCAAGGATAAAAAAATCATTACAAATTAAAAGCCTAGGCAGTACTAAGTGACAAAGGCAGTGTGTATTTCCATACCCAGGACATCTGCAAGCAGTTAAGGTGCTGTAATAATTCTCTTCCTTTGTGCATCGATCGCTAAGCCACCTGTTAAGTTTTCAGCACTACTCACTTCAAAATGCAAGACTGAGAATTTACACTAAGTAAAGAATTGCTCCCAAGACTCACTCTTTTAAAATAAGGCATGGCTAGATTCATTTTTTATCTAACAAACAGTAATTAAAAGCAATGTTTATTTCACATTTGTTTCATAGACCCCAATCAATCCTACGAAAAGTATTCTTATTTTCCTATATATTTAATTGAAGGCAAAAATTCAAATGAAATAATCATACATTTTTAATCGCCCAAGGAACATTAGGGTGAGTGATGGGGGAGGGTGGTTTGGCAATCATGAAAACAACAGATTTGCCTGTCATAAATGTGAACACTATATGAGGTGCCTAAGCTCACAGCTTGGCATACGTTACAAACCACCATTGAACTTACCATGTGTCACATTTCAAAGAAGCCCAGATATATTTTCAAGTGCAATCTTTAACACTTTGAATTCCCTTTGATGTCAGTTCTATTAAGTTTTGTGCCTGTTCTGAATAGGCTTAATTAAAAATACAAATCATTACAGCTCTTCATTTCAGAAATGGTCATAAAAAATAGTACTGTGCATAATCACTAACTAGTGGTTTATATCCTGCCTTACCCATGATGGGTATAAGAAAGCTCCTAAAGATACATATAGTAAAGTGAGAGAAGAAAAAAAGAAACGAAGAGAAAGCAAAGAAGACATAGAACAGAGCTGGGAATGAGGCTGGTTCATGAAAGGTCTGCCTGTATGCTTCTAGGAAGGGCACTCCTCATGCATAAAGAGACTTTTCTAAGATTCAAGGATATCACTGAATAAAGCCAAATGGGACTGACTTCATGTGGACATTACTACTCAGGTCTTCATTGTGTGGTAAATTTCTCCCAGTCTATCATCAGTTCTATGACTTTAAAATTTGTAGGTTAAAAAACAAATAAGTCTTTAGATGAAGCACACAAAAGAAAGCCATAATTGTATCCAGTTTAGATCAATTCCTCCAAATTCCTCTAGAAAAAAAATATATTACTCTTATCTGGCAGCAGTATAACTACACAAAGGTCATATAACTAACAAAACTCATAGGATGCCCTTTGAGCCTTTTGTAAAAACTTAACAGACACAAGTGTTAGTCGCTCAGTCATGGTCAACTCTGTGATCTGGTGGACTCTAGCCCGCCAGGCTCCTCTGTCCACGGAAGCTCAGATAGAATCCTGAGACCAGAAGGGGGAGCTGTCAAGCCCCAGGAAGACAGCAGAGCCCAACGGGAAGAAGACTCCTCTTCTTTCCCGACAAGGACTCAGCCAATAAGAATTCATGGACATTTTGCTTTCTATAGCCCTCCCAACTTCCTTGTCCCTTCCATATAAGTGGCCTCTTTCCCTTGCAACTGGTTCTCCATAGTTACAGACCCTGAGTTGTAATTTTCTGCTGACTCTGAATGTACCTATCTTTGTTGGAGAAACAGCTGACTGTTCAACACTTCCTAAACCTTCAGAAGAGTTTCTAAAAATCAGAGTCTAGACTATTTAAACCACTTTCTCCTGATTTCAGCATGGAAAATTTTTACACTGCAGTCTAACTCCAGCCAGTCCTGTAAAGAGTACTCTCTAAACCCTCCTACACAGTTGGTGGGGATGTAAATTAGTGCAGCCACAACGGAAGATAGTATAGAGGTTTCTTAAAAAATTAAAAACAGAGTTACTGTATGATCCAGCAATCCCAATCTTGTGCACATATTCAGAGAAAACTCTGATTCAAAAAGATACACCTCCCAATGTTCTTAGCAGCACTATATACAATAGCCAAGACATGAAAGCAACCTAAATGTCCATCAAAAGATAAATGGATAAAGGAGGGACAGTATGTATAATGGAATACTGCTGCTGCTGCTGCTAAGTCACTTCAGTCGTGTCCGACTCTGTGCGACCCCATAGACGGCAGCCCACCAGGCTCCCCCGTCCCTGGGATTCTCCAGGCAAGAACACTGGAGTGGGTTGCCATTTCCTTCTCCAATGCATGAAAGTGAAAAGTGAAAGTGAAGTCACTCAGTGACTACTCAGGCATAAAAAAGAATGAAATAAAGCCATTTCCAGCAACATGAATGGACCTACAAATGATCATACTAAATGAAGTCAGAAAGAGAAAGACAAATACCAAATGATATCACTTATGTGTGGAATCTAAAATATGATACAAATGCACGTATTTAGAAAACAGAAACAGACTCATAGACATAGAAAACAAACTTATAGTTACCAAACTTTTAGGGGGAGGGGATAAATTAGGAGTTTGGGATTAGCAGATACAAACTACTATATATAAGAAGCAAGATCTTACTACATAGCCCAGGGAACTATACTCTATCTTGTAATAAACTGTAATGGAAAAGAATGTGAAATATATATATATATATATACATACATATATATATATATATATATATAAAACTGAATCATTTTGCTGTATACCAGAAACTGACACAACATTGTAAATCAAATATACTTCAGTTTGAAAAAAAAAAAGGATGCTTCCTAAAGCCTCACATGCTTTTGCCAGCTGAAAAGTCATTCATCCATTCACTTTTTATTTATTCATAAATTCATCAATTTAACAAATATTTATTGAACACTTTCTATGTTCCAGGGCTTTCCAGGTAGCTCCGATGGTAAAGAATCTGCCTGCAATGCAAGAGACCAAGGTTTGATCCCTGGGTTGGGAAGATCCCCTGAAGGGAATGGCAACCCACTCCAGTATTCTTGCCTGGAGAATCCCATGGACAGAGGAGCCTGGTGGGCTACAATCCATGGGGTCACAAGAGTCGGACACGACTGAGTGACTGACACTTTCACTTTCTATGTTCCAGAAGTGGCACTAGGCAAAGCAAAGAAGGATTGAACAGAATTTTTTTCTGTCTTTAAGGAGCATGGCAGACATGAGACCTGATCCCAACCCCCTTTCTTTGGATTCCCCTCTCCTATGAAGTTTCTCAGCTCTCAGGCTTCCTGAAGCTTGGTGTTGCCATTTGATATAGTTTAACAACATATACAAAAATGTTTGCTCAAATTCTAGGAAAGCTTTCTCGATGAGATGAAAGACTTAGCTGAGCAGAGACTGGCTCTGCAAAAGGATCAGCTGCTAAACCAATGCCAACAGCTGGTTTCTTTTATCTTGACATTCTGTATGTAAGAAAATAACTTCTTTTTAAGCCACCCAGTCAAATGTTCTGCCTCTTGCAGCCTGAAGCATTCCTAACTAAATCAATGCTCACAGTCTATCTGAATATTAGACACAGATAACTGTAAAATATAAGACTAAAAGAAAAAAAAAAAGCTATTAGAGATAACAGAGTAGGAAGAGATGAATGGGGCGGGGGGGTGAGGAGAAAAAGAAAAAAGGGAAGCTGTTTGCTTTTGTGTGTATTTGTCCCAGCAAACCTGCTTTAAAAATAGTTTGAGGCAATGCTTCAATCAAACTTCAGATAACAGAACAGTCAGCCTACTGGACTGGGGCTGGGACATTAGGAAGAGAGAGAAATGAGGAAGAACTAATAATTTTGGCCAGAATTGGGGTAGCTGCCCTGTGAACTGTAACTTGGGGGAGAAGAGAATTTTTAGGAAGTTTTGATGTTGAATAAAGAGACTGCACTTTTCTTTTTTAGACACACACAATGATTCGTGTTATTTCTTGGGGCTTTTGGAAATGGATGTATCTTCTATTAAATGAAACACTACACAAAGTAGAAACTTGAGGTGATTTAATAAGGGCCAGAATATTCAAGTTTCACATGCATTATCATACTTAATCATTACAACTACTCTGTGAAAGAGCTTGTTTGGTTTTTTTTTAATATGAGGAACAGGGGCTCAAAGGACTGAAGTTTTTGCCTCAAGTCTTATCTTGGAAAAGTTGCATGGTGAAGATTGAATAGTGTTTTCCTGTTTCCAAAATCCTTTCTCTTTCTACTGTACTATGTGTTTGTGGCCTGGGGGGGAGGAAGGGGAAGAGTGGAGAAAAATAGGAAGAAGGTAGATATAAACAAGGCTGAGAGAAAAAATTCCTTAGACAGGAATTTCCCTGAAATTCCATAATAGATAACCCAAAGCCAAAAGGAAGGTTTGTTGCTCAATATATGGAAAGTGGGGGGGAAAAATCACACACATACACAGTTTTTTGTTAGGTGAAAGGAAGCTACTTCACTATCTGGGTGACCTTAGAGGATGTACTTAACATCTCTGGCTCGTTTGCAGAATCATGGATGGGCCCAGAGACTGTCATACTAAGTGAAGTAAGTCAGAGAAAAACAAACAGCATGTGATATCACTTATATGTGGAATCTAAAAAATGATACCTATGAACTTATTTATAAAGCAGAAATAGACTCTCAGATACAGAAAACAAATGTTTGGTCACCCAAGAGGGAAGGGGGAGAATGAATTGGAAATTTAGGATTAACAGATACACACTGTTACACACAAAACAGATAAACAACAAGAACCTACTGTATAGCACAGGGAACTGCACTGAATATCCTGGGATAGCCTATAACTGAAAAGAATTTGAAAAGTATATATATGTGTGTATGTGTATTTTTATGTATAAAGAATCACTTTGCCTGAAATATTGTAAATCAACTGTACTTTTAAAACCAAAACAAAAATCTCTGGCTCTCAGTTTTCTCATCTGTAAGACAAGTTTCTCATCTGTAAGCCCGCTTACAGAGCTGCACTCAATATGTCAGCAAATTTGGAAAACTCCGCAGTGGCCACAGGACTGGAAAATCTCAGTTTTCATTCCAATCCCAAAGAAGGGCAATGCCAAAGAATATTCACCAGACAATTGTGTTCATTTTGCATGCTAGTAAGATTATGCTTAAAATCCTTCAAACTAGATTACATGAACCAAGAACTTCCAGACGTACAAGTTGGGTTTAGAAAAGACAGAGAAACAAGAGATCAAATTGCCAAAATTCACTGGATCATAGAGAAAGCAAGGGAATTCCAGAAAAACAACTACTTCTACTTCACTGACTACACTAAAGACTTTGACTGTGTGGATCACAACAAACTGTGGAAAATTCTTAAAGATATGGGAATACCAGACCACCTTACCTGTCTCCTGAGAAACCTGTATGCAGGTCAAGGAGCAACAGTTAGAATATTATACAGAACAATAGACTGGTTCCAAATTGGGAAAGGAGTATGTCAAGGCTGTATATTATCACCCTGCTTATTCTACTTATATGTAATGTAGAATATGCAAAATGCCAGGCTGGATGAAGAACAAGCTGGAATCAAGATTGTTGGGAGAAATATCAATAACCTCGGATGTGCAGATGATACCACTCTAATGGCAGAAAGTGACAAGGAACTCAAGAACCTCTTGATGAAGGTGAAAGAGGAGAGTGAAAAAGCTGACTTAAAACTCAACATTCAAAAAACTAAGATCATAGCCTCTGGTTCCATCACTTCATGGCAAATAGAAGGGGAAAAAGTAGAAGCAGTGACAGATTTGCTTTACTAGGGCTCCAAAATCACTGTGGATGGTGACTATAGCCATGAAATTAAAAGACATTTGCTTCTTGGAAGAAAAGCTATGACAAACCTAGGCAGCATATTAAAAAAGCAGAGACATTACTTTGCCAACAAAGATCCATCTAGTCAAAGCCATGGTTTTTCCAGTAGTCATGTATGGATGTAAGAGGTGGATTATAAAGAAGGCTGAGCACTGAAGAATTGATGCTTTTGAATTGTGGTGTTAGAGAAGACTCTTGAGAGTCCCTTGGACAGCAAAGAGATCAAACCAGTCAATCCTAAAGGAGATCAACGCTGAATATTCATTAGAATGACTGATGCTGACGCTGAAACTCCAACACTTTGGCCACCTGATGCAAGGGACTGACTCATTGGAAAAGACCCTGATGCTGGGAAAGACTGAAGGCAAAATGAGAAGGAGGCAGCAGGGGATGAGATGGTTAGAGAGCATCACCAACCCAGAGGACGTGAGTTGGAGCCAACTCAGGGAGATAGCAGAGGACAGAGGAAACGTGTGCTGCAGGGCATGGGGTCACAGAGAATCGGACACGACTTAGTGACTGAACAACAATAACGTAAATAACGCATATGAAGGGCTTTGCTGTAGTGCCTGTGGTGGTGTAAGTTTTAAAGCTGTTCACTATTGCTTTTACCACAATTTTTCCATTTCTCTTTCCTGGTTCCAATCACTACTCAACTGCAGGTGAGAAGGTATCATTGTATTCCTCTTCTGTTCTTAAAGAAAATTAGTTTCTAAGAAGTCAAGAAAGGAAACAGAGGTGCCTACAAGCAATGGGAAAAAGTAATACCAGAAGAACAGTCTGCAATATGAGTGATCCTGGACCATGATCAGCAGGACTTCACTTCAAGGCTGCTAAACACCATTCACACCACTCTTATGTGGAGCGAGACTTCTGGAATGTCAAAGCCACCAGTCTTCTATGGCTGTGATGGGAGTTTCCATGGAGGGAGACTAAAAGCAAAACCAGAAGGTCACAGAGGAAGGGGCCTCCCACTCTTTAAGAAAGATGAAATCAGATCATTTATTCCTTGATGTTAAAAATACACTGAATGAACTCAACGTTTTCAAAAGCATATGGACACGCCATAATTCTTTTGCCTGCTTTTACACCTGAAACAGTTCCCTAAAAATTTCTAAGCTGGATTTCCTAAAACATCTATAGTTTCTCCCCCCTCCAAAAATGACTATTCTTGTAGCAGTTGTGAAGAAACCCTTTGTTGGAATCCTAGGAATTGAATCATAAAACTTTAATATAGTTGCAGTTAATGGTTTACAAACTGTTGAATAGCTAGAGCTACACCAAAAATGACTACTAAGCAAGCAAAGAGACCCAGGAGGGTGAACAATTGAAGGCAGGTGTGTAGCTCCATCTGTACCAGGCTGGGGAGAGAGCCCTAATAAGATAACTCAAGCCTGAGAGAAAATGCTTTGTGAGTGAACTATGAGACCCAAAGCAATTTTGCAGTAAGAAATCCCTGAAAATAAGAACAGGCTATTGACTGAGTGCTCCTGGGTTCCAAATAAGGCTAGTAGGGAGCAGACCACCCGATAGAAAAAGACACAACTGGCCTGATATAACCTTTAATCTGTTCCACCTCTAGACCAATGTCTGATCTTTCAATTTTCTTTTTCTCCTTTGGTTTCAGTCTCTGAGTTTGGGACATAGTGTGAACACAGCATCTTATTAATGTACAAGTACTTTAGCTTTCAGATACACAATTTCAGAGCTGGGAAGGACTTAGGGAGGCTTGATCTGGTCCAGACTGGATCAACAGTCTCCTCATTTGGATGCTACCAACACAGAAAGGCAAAAACCAGGAGTGCCATCCTCAGGCTACGGAACAGTTGTAGAACTGGGAAAACTGGATGAAAGTGAAAGTAAAAGGCAGGGAAGGGAGAGAAAGAACAATGGAATAGAAATACACACCACAGGGAGTGGCAGCTATAATTGCCCTGATCGTGTCATAGCAACTATGACTCAAAGTCTGGTCTTCTCCCAGACTAGACTTTACCTAAGCCACTCCATATGTGACTGAAAGGAGGGATATGAAAGAAAAACAGTGGCTGGAGGGAACCTCAGTCTACCCTTTTGTGAGTCCTACACTCCCAACCAGTACTTTGGTAATAGCATGCATACTCAGTCACTCAGTAGTGTCTGACTCTTTTGCTCCCCTGTGGACTGTAGCCCGCCAGGCTCCTCTGTCCATGGGATTCTCTGGGCAAGAATACTGGAGTGGGCTGCCATTTCCTCCTCCAAGGGAGCTTCCTGACCCAAGGATCAAAACCGGCGTCTCCTGTAGCTCCTGCATGGGCAGGCAGATTCTTTCCCACTGAGCTATCTGGACAGGCAATCAAATCCACCCAGACTCTCAGCTTAGGCAAGTGGAACATGAGTTTTTCCCATACTCCATCATTATCTCCTAAATGACCCATTAGAATTATCATTTACTTAGTATTTTACAGTTTGAAAAGCAATAAAGTTTCATGGTTAAGGATTTGAAATCAGCCTGAGATCAAGTCTTATCTCTTACTGGTTGTATGACATAAGGGTGAAAGTTAGTTCATTCATTCAGCCAATATTTATTGGGCCATAATTTGCCAGCTAAAGATAAAGCAACAAACACAACAGAAGTCCCTCCTTATCTCATGGAACTCATGAGCTAACGGGGGAGAGAGAGAATGAACAAATAAGTAACTACAAGAATTTTAGACTATGATGGGTGCTAAAAGGGAAAGTATAAGCAGAGAAGAGAGATAAAAAGTCTTGAGGCTACAAGGCTGTCATTTTAGATAAGGTGAAAGAGGAGAAGGTGGTTTTTGAGAAAAGAATGTGAAGGAGCCCATGGTGGTAATTGGCAGAGAAATATTCAGGCAGAGGAAGGAGCCAGCAGGATGCCTCCTAAGGTGGGAGGATGAGAGGGTGCAAGGAAGTGGTGTAACTGATGGGAATAAGCAAGATAAAGAGAGGCAAGCCAGTCACTAGGACCTCGCATACAGGGTGGATTTGGGCTTTCGCTCTGGGTAAGATGGGAAGCCACCAGAAGATTCTGAGCAGAGGAAGGACCGGATCTAACTCAAGTTTTAACAGGATCACTTTGCCTGTTGTGTTCTAGAATACACTGAGCAGGAAGAATGGGGAAATAAAGGGAGGTCAGTCAATCTATTGCTATATTCCAGGCAAGAGAGATGATGGCTTGCATTAAGCAACATCTCCACGTGTCTTCTTCCTCTTCTATAAACTAGCGTAGTAATGTATACTATAGTCCATGAGATGCTGCATTAACTTATACAGTACGCTGATATAGTGACAGATATAGCAAACCCTCAAATATTTGCTCTTCCATGGTCTTCTTTGAATTTCTCAATTAGTACCATTTTATGGAGACAGAAACTGAAGCCATGGAAATTGAAATGACTCCGCTCAATATCTGGAAAGGGTTACAGGCAGAATTGAACATGAGACTAAAGCAACATGTTGCTGCTTTAAGGAAAGAAACTCTCTCAATTTCATTCTAGCCAGTGTTTCCTTTGACTCTGGTCTTCACATCAACAGGTCCGGTCCTGAGCTAACCCTGGACCACAGAACAAGTCAGTCTGATGGACAGAAAGAGATGGGGGATTGTTCAGAGCATAGGGCACTCCTAGTTAGAGCAGGCCCCCCTGAGAATTTAGGGAGGATAAACAGGAGATACCTTAGGAAGAACGTAAAAGAAAAATAGAAGATGAAATGTGGGCATGCAGGAAAAGCAAAAGAAGAAAAAGAAAAGTCCTACAGAGAGAGAAGATTGAATCCTGAGAAAAATTTTACTTTCTTCAGAATCCTATTCAAGCTGGCCATGCACTCTCTTTTTAGACCTTGTAATTTTCTTGAATGACTTTGTTTTGACCTGCTTCAAGTTTTCCACATCTGTCTTTAGCATCAACAAATTGCAGAGAGCTAGGGTGGGGCAGGGAGGGATAGAAAAAGAGTTTGGGACTGACATGCACACACCGCTATATTTAAAACAGATAACCAACAAGGACTTACAGTATAGTACAGGGGGTGCTGCTCAATGTTCCATAATAACCTAAATGGGGAAAGAATTTGAAAGAGGATAGATTCGTGTGGATGTACAACTGAAACTAACACAGCATAGTTAATCAACTATGCTCCAAAATAAAATAAAAAATGTTTAAAAGGAAAAAGCTCAGTTCAGTCGCTCAGTCGTGTCCGACTCTTTGCGACCCCATGAATCACAGCATGCCAGGCCTCCCTATCCATCACAAACTCCCAGAGTTTACTCAAACCCATGTCCACCAAGTTGGTGATGCCATCCAGCCATCTCATCCTCTGTCGTCCCCTTCTCCTCCTGCACCCAGTCCCTCCCAGCATCAGGGTCTTTTCAATGAGTCAGCTCTTGGCATCAGGTGGCCAAAGTATTGGAGTTTCAGCTTCAGCATCAGTCCTTCCAGTGAACACCCAGGACTGATCTCCTTTAGGATGGACTGGTTGGATCTCCTTGCAGTCCAAGGGACTCTCAAAAGTCTTCTCCAACACCACTGTTCAAAAGCACCAATTCTTCGGTGCTCAGCTTTCTTCACAGTCCAACTCTCACATCCATACATGACCACTGGAAAAACCATAGCCTTGACTAGACGGACCTTTGTTGGCAAAGTAATGTCTCTGCTTTTTAATATGCTGTCTAGGTTGGTCATAACTTTCCTTCCAAGGTGTAAGCATCTTTTAATTTCATGGCTGCAATCACCATCTGAAAAAGTATCAATACATAAAAAATACAGACAAGAAAATCCCTGATGGTTCAATAGTTAAGACTTTGTCTTCCAATGCAAAGGCTGAGGGTTCAATCTCTGGTCAGGGAGCTAGCTATATGTCAGGTAGCAAGAAAAAAAAAAAACAACCAAAACTTAAAACAGAAGCAATATTGTAACCAATTCAATAAAAACATTTAAACATTTAAAAATAGTCTCCAGTGAAAAACAAATCTTAGGAAAAAAATGCAGACAACCAAACGTACTAAGAACCCATTACAGGGGCTGAAGAAATACAGGGGAAAGTATATCTAAATTAAGGCCAATTGAACAGCAAGACCATTGTAATCAGCAGCCAGTTAAAAATGCAGAGTGTTTTCTCCTTGGATGAGTTATTCATGTTACTTTTATTTCAGAAACAGGAGACATTCTTTCCCTTTCAAATCTCTCTTTCTTCAAAGGAAAGATGTCTCCTGTTCTTATGCTTTAATTGATCCAAAGAAAAAAATTAGCCTGACAAAAATATTAATATAAATAAGCCATCTTCTGTTGTGAAATATCACAATTTTATGATTTCTGTCAGCACTTATAGTGTCTTCACCCGGAAGTGTGCACCCTCTACCTCATTAGAAAGCTTAATATGAGCTTATGTTCATTAACAAAGGTAATCCCGGCTTAATTAGCATCCAAATTTATAGGTCCTCTTTTGTAGAGATAAGCCATTGAAAATTAATAAAAATGTCTAATTTATGCAAATCACCTTAATCAGATTTGTCATTAATTTTATGTGCATGAAGTTCCTATTTAGAAAATGAAGAGAGCTTGGTTAAGGCCAGAACACATGCAAATCCAAGCTAGAGAAAAGAAATTTTCATTCCTAATAAAAATGTGGGCAATAGAGGGGCTGCACACAGGGGTGAGACCTTTAACTAATTTGATAACATAAGAGGTTAACAAGGCCATCTTCAAGTTATTTCTTCTCGGGTTAAACTGAATCTGAAAGACAGAGTCAGATGCCTGGGGGTTGTAAAAACACTGAAGGATGAGACAAATAGCAAAGCCGGCTTTAGTAGCAGCAAGTTCATTTTTGTTGGACTGAGAAAATTAAAATAGGAACCCTTCCCCAGTGCCAAAAAAAAAACAAAAAACAAAAAAAAAAAAACCCTGACAGCTAAAGAAGTAAAAGAATCATACTAAATGACATTTAATCCTTTTGCTTCATCTTTAATAGACTGTTAGATAGTTTCTTCTAAACTTTTGCCAATAAAGCAGCAGTCAAGTTTGTTGTTGTTTTTCTTTAAGATTTTCTTTGGTAAATGTAATTAGGGGACTTAAGCAGGAAGCCCCAAGAATCCAGTCCCATTTTCATTTTGGTAAGAGAGGCAATAGCTCCCTAAAGATCTTGCCTCTGAGCTGTTACATCTGCTCCTCTAATTGACTATGCAGGAGGGAACTGTCGTAATTTGTTTTCTTTGGATTAAATAAAAAATTTGTAAAACATTCATAACCACATGGTGGCAGGGACCACGCCAGTTACTCTGGTGAGAACTTATCATTTCAAATAACAGGCCGCCTTTTGAAAGGTTGCTGCTAAACCACAGAAGACGCTGGGATTCTTGGCCTCCAGGAGAATTCAATCTGGGGCCAGAGACAAGGCCTGATTGCTCAGAGCTTTTGTGTAATTAAAAGAGAAAGCTTCTGACATAGACATCAGAAGGGGGCAGAAAGAGTGGCCCCCAGTTATTAATACCTGGGGTTCCTTGGGTGTAATTAGGATGGGAGCTTGTCTGGGGACCCCAGGCACCTTCAGTCCTGATTGTCTTGAGAGTCCGACCCCCAAAACCTATGCCTCTGGGGGCAGTCTCTCCTCCAGTGTGGTCCTTTGCAGACCGACATGGAGCCGGGGGCGGCTTAGATGCCTGAGGACAATCCCGCTTGAGGTGCCCCTCCTTTCCACAGTAATAGCAAGCCCATCCCTTTTCACCCGGGTCCCTCTGGGCATTTTTCTCAGGCTGTTTAAGGGCGGGTTTTCATAGCCATTGCAAAGGTTTCCGCCTGTTCCTTTGTCTTTCTCTGCCTTTCTTTCTTTTCCTCATATTCCTTACCATAATAGACTATCTGAGCCAGTTGTAACAGATTATCTAAAGACTGATTTGGTCCATATGCCCATTTTTATAGCTTATGACGGATATCTGGATCTGACTGAGTGAGAAATCTATGTTTTAAGATCACTCTTCCCTCTTCACTTTTGGGATCAATCTCAGCCACTCTGCAAAGGGCTTCTCTGAGTCTATCTAGGGATTTACCAGGAGCTTCCTTCTCCTCCTGTTCTATGTTCGCCAAGTTGGCATAGTTTAAAGTCTTAGCCAACATCTACTGGATCATCGAAAAAGCAAGAGAGTTCCAGAAAAACATCTATTTCTGCTTTATTGACTATGCCAAAGCCTTTGACTGTATGGATCACAATAAACTGTGGAAAATTCTGATAAGAGATGGGCATACCAGGCCACCTGACCCACCTCTTGAGAAACCTATATGCAGGTCAGGAAGCAACAGTTAGAACTGGCCATGGAAAACAGACTGGTTCCAAATAGGAAAAGGAGTATGGCAAGTTTGTATATTGTCACCCTGCTTATTTAACTTATATGCAGATACATCATGAGAAACGCTGGGCTGGAAGAAGCACAACGTGGAATCAAGATTGCCAGGAGAAATATCAATAACCTCAGATATGCAGATGACACCTCCCTTATGGCAGAAAGTGAAGAGGAGCTAAAAAGCCTCTTGATGAAAGTGAAAGAGGGGAGTGAAAAAGTTGGCTTAAAGCTTAACATTCAGAAAACTAAGATCATGGCATCTGGTCCCATCACCTCATGGGAAATAGATGGGGAAACAGTGTCAGACTTTATTTTTGGGGGCTCCAGAATCACTGTGGATGATGATTGCAGCCATGAAATTAAAAGACACTTACTCCTTGGAAGGAAAGTTATGACCAACCTAGACAGCATATTAAAAAGCAGAGACACTACATTGCCAACAAAGGTCCGTCTAGTCAAGGCTATGGTTTTTCCAGTGGTCATGTATGGGTGTGAGAGTTGGACTGTGAAGAAAGCTGAGCACTGAAGTATTGATGTTTTTGAACTGTGATGTTGGCGAAGACTCTTGAGAGTCCCTTGGACAGCAAGGAGATCCAACCAGTCCACCTTAAAGGAGATCAGTACTGGGTGTTCACTGGAAGGACTGATGCTAAAGCTGAAACTCCAATACTTTGGCCACCTGATGCCAAGAGCTGACTCATTGGAAAAGACCCTGATGCTGGGAGGGATTGAGGGCAGGAGGAGAAGGGGACGACAGAGGATGAGATGGCTGGATGGCATCACCGACTCGATGGGCATGAGTTTGAGTAGACTCCAGGAGTTGGTGATGGACAGGGAGGCCTGGCGTGCTGCGATTCAAGGGGTCGCAAAGAGTCGGACATGACTGAGCGACAGAACTAAACTGAAAGTCTTAGCAAGCACTTGTCTGAGTCCTTCAAGAATACATCTGACAAAACGACTCTGATCCCATCTTCCTTTAGCCGAGTTATAGTCCCAATCTGGTTCCATAGTCGGGACTGCCTGATTCCCAGTGGGGAGGGCAGCTATCTCGTCCTCTCTCTTCCCTACTGAGTCATTACCAAGCCATTCATCTCCATAAGCAATAGCTTTCCCCAAAACTTGAGTTTTTGAGTCGGGAGTCAGCGTTTGTCCCAAGATATACATCACATCCTTCCAAGTAAGGTCATAAAGCAGAGTAATGCCTTTAAAACCTATAATATATTTTTCTGGGTCCTCTAAACAGTTTCCCAGATCCTCCCTGATTCTTCATATTTTGTGATAAGAAAAGGGCTTATTAACTCTCATAGACTGATTATTTCTCCCGGTGGGTGCTTCATGAAGAGTCAACAGCTTGTGTGACTGTTCCTCAGCCTCTCTGGCTGCTCTGCACATATGATCCCTGGGATAGATTGGAGAAACCTGCTTTTCTTTATCTCTTTGTTTCCTGTCCTCCATCTCATCCTGTATTTCACCCTTAGTTTTTGCTGTCTGAGTTTCTATTGAAACCAGAGCAGTCTGAGGTCATACTGAGACAGGGGGTGTTTGGACCCCTACTTGGGCCATTTGAATCTCAGTTTGTGTTTTTACCGAGAACAAGGCAACCCTTCCTGGGGAGGGGGCGGGGTTCTCCGACTTTCAGTTTGCTCAGTTTGGAACCCCAGGGGGCAAAGTAGGAGGAGGCAGGGGGGAGCGGCGGGAATCTGAAGGTTTCACACCCAAATTTCTACACTTAGGACATAACTCTGGCATATCTCGCAGACAGAAGAAGGGCAGCACATAATGCTACTTCTACCCATTTCCCTTCTTTTCTACAGAACTGGTTTAATTGTTAGACAGTATGATAATTAAGAGACCCTCCAACCAGCCACCGTTCACCATCCTCCAGTGGATACTGTGGTCATGCAGTATCACATAGGAAGATCAGGTGTGTCTTCTTTAAGCTCTGGGGATCAAATCTATCCCAGTTTTTCAGGATACAGTTCAAAGGAGTGAGGCTGGAATTGTTAGCTCCCATCTGTAAGAGGGGAAAAAAAGCAACCAGTGCCATCTTTCTACCGGAGGGGTCCCTCTCGGCTCTAGATGGGGGTGTAGACAGACTTTACACCGAAGCTTTCCTTCCCTGGTGGGACTTAGTCTGTCCCTTGCTGATGCAGGGCCCATACTCATCCCTCCAGGTTCTACCACTGAGATGGGGTGGAGATGCACCAGGGGTAGACCTTATGGAATCCCAGACTGATGTCCAGTTCGTCATTATTAAAACCTTGCTTGCCTCTGATGCCACCCGGGGTGCAACCAGAGTAACCTTCCAGAATGCCTCTGAAGCTAAGACTGCTGGGGGAAACATTTGTCACCCGAGTGCCTGTGCACAACGCTGAGTATATTACTGACCACAATAAGACTGGTACAAACGTAAAACTGAGATGTTCCTTCCAAGCGTCACCACACCAGTATCAGTTCAGTTCAGTTCAGTCGGTCAGTCGTGTCTGACTCTGCAACCCCATGAATCGCAGCATGCCAGGCCTCCCTGTCCATCACCAACTCCCGGAGTTTACTCAAACCCATGTCCATCGAGTCGGTGATGCCATCCAGCCATCTCATCCTCTGTCGTCCCCTCCTCCTTCTGCCCCCAATCTCTCCCAGCATCAGGGTCTTTTCCAATGAGTCAACCCTCCGCATGAGGTGGCCAAAGTATAAGCTATAGCAAAAGAGATGGTGAAGGGCTGGCCAGTGAGGAAAAAGTGATTTTTGTCCTTGCGTTATTAGGAACAGTCCTTCCATTTCATTCCCACGGATTCCACAGAAAGAATATCTAAGGAGTTGGGACAAAAGCCACTGGAAAGCCTCCTCTGGTCCACCAAGAGCTAGTGTTACCAGAGGAAGAAACTCATTGTACTTCCAATCTGAGTAACCTTTAACCTCAGAGATGCTCTTGGAGCCAGAGCTCCATCTAGCTTCTGAACTTTCGATTCCTAGGGAGGCTAGGCGCTTCCTGACTATCAATCCAAGTTTGGGACCTAAGTAACAGTACACAGTAACAGCACAGATCACAAGTCCCTTGAAAGTCTATGGTCCGACAGGTTAGTAGTTCTAATTCTCAAGAAGATATGAAATGGTCAAAGAGACCGGAAAGTTTGACTGAGAAAGGAGAGTTCGGTCCTCACGCTTTGCCCATTTCTGGTCGGTCCCTGAAGGAGACATTGGGTGCCTCTTGGCATTGGCAGGTCGGTATAAACCCCCAACAGGTTTCTGCCATAAGCCGTATGAGGTCACCACGGAACCACAGAAGAGGGCTCCTCACTTGCTTCGCGTAGGGCATGTCATTCATTCACATGAGCACACTGTAGTTAGTAAAGTACAGTAGAAAACGTGCTCACTAGGAGAACAAAGAACTAGAACTCCAAGCGTCCTTACCTTGTCCTGAAGAATCCCAGATGAGCCCCCAAGATGAAAGATCTCTGCTAACCCACAAAAGACGCTGGGATTCTTGGCCTCTGGAGAAGAAGAAATCAATCCATGGCCAGAGATGAGGCCTGATCGCTCAGAGCTTTTGTGTAATAAAGTTTTATTAAAGTATAAAAGAGATAGAGAAAGCTTCTGACATTGACATCAGAAGGGGGCAGAAAGAGTGCCCCCTGGCTAGTGTTAGCAATGGAGTTATATACTTTTTAATTAGTTGTCACAATGAATCAAAACAATGTCTGGAGGTTGCAAAGATCTTACTAGACCCACTCCCATAATTTACATTTTTAAGATAACAGGATTAGCCAAAGGTTTTCAGGAAGGAGAAACTGTTCTCAAGCAGGACACACTGTTGTTACATAATCCTTAGTAGAGAGTTTAAACTGAGTTGTTTGTTGTGTAATCATCAGTTTGAGGCTTAAAGATAAAAACGTTTTATGTGACTAAGACTAAGAAATGTAGAGGGGAAGAAAAAGTTTGTACTTTCCTCCTCCTTGAGAATTCCACACCCCTCTCTCCTTGGGGACCCCCAGACTTCTTATCAAACTGCCTAGGAATTGATTTTCTCATTTTCTCCATGATACTTACAGTGTACTAATATCTGTAAATCTGAAACATATTCGCTTATGGTGTTTGTCTAAGCAGGCCTGGGAAATCATGTCTATGCTATATGGGAGCCTCAACTGGAGTAAGTCAGAAAAAACAAACAAGAGGAGAAAAATACCTTTCATTTGTAGAACCAGACTGATACAAATCAACCATTCTGTCTTGTTTTCAAAGATTGTCAAATAAGAATTATCAAGAACAAAAATGCTCTAATTTTCTCTTCCACTTGATCAATGAGTTTGTATTAACTTGACAGCCTGTTCTACATTTGAAAAATAATTAAATAATACTTATGATTGATTCTCTGTTGCCATCATGTTTTATATTTCTAAAACAAGCAAATATAATTAAGCAGAGTTTGAGTAATTTAAGGCATACCCTAAATCTTATCTCACTGAATTGTAATGGAGGATATCATGAAAATTATTTCAACCAAATCCAAGTTCCCCAGGACTGTTTCACTGGACAGCTTCCAGAAGTATCATTCACATCACTGGCTGTGGGAACAGCCCCCCTTGAGTTGTGTGGTGCACAACCTGTTCTGACCTATGCTTGGTGGCCTGGGTTTTCCCTAGTCTGCTACATTCAGATTGCAGACTTCAGGAACTAAACGAGCTCCTAAGTCTTGACTACTCATTTGCAAAGCAAAACTTTCATTCAGAGACTACACGCCATCATAATGTCAAATTAGTCATTTGTTCCATTTTGCCAGGCCTTATATTACTAATCCCATTTCCCATCTATGAATAGAAATAATAAATGAGGACAGCAGATTTATCCACTAGTATTTATTGAGAAACTACTATATACTAAGCTCTCTTATTTTAATTAATCCTCAAAACAAATTTGTATGATAACATCAACACCATCTCCAAGGGATGATTCACTTAAATTAGAATATGAATTTAAACCCAGATCTATTTAACTCCAAACACACACAGTATTTCCCCTTCATAATTTTTGCTATTGTTTTTGTTCAATTGCTGAATTGTGTCCAACTCTTTGCAACTCTGTGTACTGTAGCCTGCCAGGCTTCTCTTTTCTCCACTGTCTCCCCAAGTTTGCTCAAATTCAAGTCCACTGGGCTGGTGATGCTATCCAACCATCTCATCCTCTGCTGTCTCCTTCCACTTCTTCAATATTTCCCAGCATCAGGGGCTTTTCCAATAAGCAGGATCTTCACATTAGATGGCCAAAGTACTAGAGCTTCAGCTTCAGCATCAGTCCTTCCAATGAATATTCAAGGTGGATTTCCTTTGGGATTAACTGGTTTGATCACCTTGCAGTCCAAGGGACTCTCAAGAGTCTTCTCCAGCACCACAATTTGAACATCAATTCTTCAGTGCTCAGCCTTCTTTATGGTCCAACTCTCACATCTGTATATGACTACTGGAAAAACCATAACTTTGACTATATGCATCTCTGTCAGCAAAGTAATGTCTCTGCTTTTTAATATGCTGACTGGGTTTGTCATAGCTTTTCTTCCAAGGAGCAAGCATTTTTTAATTTCATGGCTGCAGTCACCATCTGCAGTGATTTTGGAGCCCCCCAAAATAAAGTCAGCCACTATTTCCACTATTTCCCCATCTATTTGCCATGAAGTGATGGGGCCTGATGCCACGATCTTTGTTTTCTGAATGTTGAGTTTTAAGCCAATTTTTTCACTCTTGTCTTTCACCTTCATTAAGAGGCTCTTTGGTTCCTTTTCTCATTCTGCCATTAGAGTGCTACCATCTACATTTCTGAAGCTGTTGATATTTTGGGGGGCAATCTTGATTCCAGCTTGTGATTCATCCAGCCCAGCATTTCACATGATGTACTCTACACATATAAGTTAAACAAGCAGAGTGACAATATACAACCTTGACGTACTCCTTTCCCAATTTGGAACCAATCTGTTGTTCCATGTCCGGCTCTAACTGTTGCTTCTTGATCTGCGTACAGGTTTCCCAGGAGACAGGTAAACTAGTCTGGTACTCCCATCTCCTTAAGAATTTTCCACAGTTTGTTGTGATCCACACACTCAAAGATTTTAGTGTAGTCAATGAAGAAGAAGTAGATGTTTTTCTGAAACTCCCTTGTTTTCTCCATGATCCAAAAAATGTTAGCAATTTGATTTCTGGTTCCTCTGCCTCTTCAAAACCCAGCTTGTACATCTGGAAGTTCTCGGTTCACATACTGCTGAAACCTAGCATGAAGGATTTTGAGCACAACTGTGCGAGAATGTGAAATGAGCACAATAATATGGTAGTCTGAACATTCTTTGACATTGTCTTTCTTCAGGATTGGAATGAAAACTGGCCTTTTCCAGTCCTGTGGCCACTGTTGAGTTTTCCAAATTTGCTGACATATGGAGGGCAGCACTTGAATAGCATCATCTTTTAGGGCTTTAAATAACTTTGCTAGAATTCCATCACCTGCCTTAGCTTTGTTCATAATAATGATTCCTAAGGTCCATTCGACTTTACACTCCAGTATGTCCAGCTCTAGGTGAATGAGCACACCATTGTGGTTATCTGGGTCTTTAAGGCCTTTCTTGTACAGTTCTTCTGTGCATTCTTGCGACTTCTCAATATCTTCTGTTTCTGTTAGGTCCATACCATTTTTGTCCTTTATTGTGCCCATCTTTGCATGAAGTGTTCCCTTGGTATCTCTAATTTTCTTGAAGAGATCTCTAGTCTTTCTCATTCTATTGTTTTCCTCTATTTCTTTGTATTGTTCATTTATGAAGGCATTCTAATCTCTCCTTGCTATTCTCTGGACTTCTGTATTTGGCTGGGTATTATCTTTCCTTCTTTCCCTTGCCTTTTTCTTCTCTTTGTGGCTGGATATTATCTTTCCTTCTCTCCCTTGCCTTTTTCTTCTCTTTTTTCTCAGCTATTTGCAAAGTCTTCTCAGACAACCACTTTGCCTTCTTGCATTCCTTTTCTTTCAGGATGGTTTTGGTCTCTGCTTCCTGTACAATGTTATGAATCTCTGTCCATAATTCTTCAGTCACTCTGTCTACCAGTCTTAATCCCTTGAATCTATTTGCCATCTCCACTGTATAATCATAGCGGATGTGATTTAGGTCATACCTGAATGGTCTAGTGGCTTTCCCTACTTTATTCTATTTAAGTTTGAGTTTTGCAATAAGGAGTTCATGATCTGAGCCACAATTGGCTCCAGGTCTTGTTTTTGCTGACTCTACAGAGCTTCTCCATCTTTGGCTCAAAGAACATAATCAATCTAATTTCAATATTGCCCTTCTGGTGATGTCCACGTGTAGAGCCATCTCTTGAGTTATCGGAAAAGGGTGTTTGCTATGATCAGCATGTTCTCTTGACAAAACTCTCTTAGCCTTTGCCCTGCTTCATTTTGCAGTCCAGGGCCAAACTTGCCTGTCACTCCAAGTATCTCTTGACTTCCTACTTTTGCATTCCAGTTCCCTATGATGAAAATGACATCTTTTTGGGGTGTTAGTTCTAGAAGGTCTTGTAGTTGTTCACAGAACCAGTCAACTTCAGCCTTTTTTGCATCATTGGTTGGGACATAGACTTGGTTTACTGTGATATTGAATGGTTTGCCTTGGAAATGAACTGAGATCATTCTGTTATTTTTGAGATTGCACCCAAGTACTGCATTTCAGACTGTTTTGTTGACCATGAGGGCTGCTTCATTTCCTCTAAGGAATTCTTGCCCACAGGAGTAGATGTAATGGTCATCTGAATCAAATTCATCCATTCCCATCCATTTTAGTTCACTGATTCCTAAGATGTATATGTTCACTCTTGCCATCTCCTGCTTGACCCCATCCAACTTACCTTGATTTACAGGCCTGACATTCCAGTTTCCTAGGCAATATTGTTCTTTACATCATTGGACTTTACTTTCACCACCAGACTCATCTACAACTGAGCATGGTTTCTGCTTTGTCCCAGGCTTTTCATTATTTCTGGAGCTATTAGTAATCAACTTCCACTCTTCCCCAGTGGCATTTTGGACACTTTCTGACCTGGGGGGCTTATCTTCTGGTGTCATCATTTTGGTTTTTCATGCTGTTCATGGGGTTCTCACAGCAAGCATACTGGAGTGGGTTTCCATTTCCTCCTCCAGAAGTTTACATTTTGTCAGAACTCTTCACCATGACCCATCCATCTTGGATGGCCCTGCATAGTATGGCTCATAGCTTCATTGAATTACTCAAGCCCCTTTACCACAACAAGGCTATTATAAAAGCAGACTTTGATAAATGGCTATGGGAAACTACCCAAAATGTGACAATCAGCTGTCATAAAGATGATGCTACAACATAAAAGGGAGTTTTAAAGTACTGTCTAGACTTCTTAGGGGGAAAGCTGATGCAGTTAACATGAAGTGTATGGAAAGTTTTCCCAGTGGAGAGATTGCAAAGAGGAGTGAACTGAATGCAAATGATCTAACGCAGTGGATGAGAGGGGTGATAGAGCTGTACAAAGCTAATGCAGACATGATGTGAGGAGTCAGGGGTATGAACAATACAGATGGCAGGCACAAGCCATTAGAGGAAACTATGACCAAGGGGAAGTGGACCAAGACTAAGAAAACCAATATCAGATGCTCACAGGCAGTAAAATAAAAGTTTCATAAGTACATCAAGAACATCACTTGGTAAAAGAAAATAAAAGCAAACAAGATTTCAGGGACATAGGGGGTTCATCTGAGAGGAAGACCAACTGATTGAATCAGGACCTACAACCAGAGGTGAATCCAAAAGGAAGGCTCTGGTTCTTTAAGAAGAGTTTGGACCATAACTAAAGATGCAAGCAAGAGGATAGTCTTTCCTTAAGGATTATGCTGTGTGTGTTTTAAAGGATAAACTAAGGCATATTACATTTTTTTAGAGTTTATTAAACAAAAATTGACTAGAATCTCAATGCCAAACCACAAGTGGTTAGGAGAGCTCCACAGACAGGTTCAGGGGAAGTCTTCAACAGAGGCAGTGTGGAAGCAAAGATAGGAGACGATCTGATTGACTGTAGCTAAAGCTGAGCTGGCTGTTTGTGACTGGTTGTCCTTTCTGTTTTGATTTCATAACCTTGGGGCATTTACAGGCTTAGGTTTCTGTTGCCTTTGAGGGCCATGAGAGCCACCTCAGTCCAATAGACTTCTTGTTGACTTAGTTTTAACAGCATTTATCAAATTCTATCTCCTTTTCTCCTGGCTTACAGCTCCACTCCTTTCCCTAGTGTCTCTGGCGGTTACATGTGACCTTTGTGGTGGAACTTGGCCGGTGGAACAAGAGCAAGGTGACAGGTAGCACTGTGTGGATGAAATTGATCAGATGAATGTCTATCTTCTCTCCAGTCTGCATCCCCACCTGTGAACTGAATGAACACAGGACTTCTAGAGGTAGGTAGAGCCCCAAGCTGGAAGCAGCCCAGGTCCCATGTGAGTACACGAACGTCAGTCAGCCAGAAATACACACTGCAGTGCAGTAAGAGCAAGAAAAAAGCTCTTGCTGTGAGCCACCAAGGCTACAGAGGCTCTCTTGTGACTGGTAGAGACCTGTCACTCTTACAAGGGTGAGGTCAACTCTTACCCTAAGGCAGGCTGACAAATTACTTAGGGCTCGGGCCTAGAGGAAGACCTTGTAGTCTGAGGAATGGGTGATACAAGTGGCTCTGAAATCATTTAATGCTTTAGAAGCTGTCCTAACTCATTTAGTCTCAACTCATTCAACTATCCTGTTTCCACTCTGCCCTAGGCCATTTATTTAGGTCCTGGGGTCAACGTGATGAGAGAGAAAAGTCCTTGCCTTCATGAGGCTTATACTGAAGAAGTTCAGGTAGGCAGGCTGGAGCTAGACATTAATAAGTGTCCAAAAAGTAAGTCATTTCAGATTACGGGAAGTGCTACGTAGGAAATGAAACTGGGTTGATTGGATGGAGCTGACAGGAGGGCTAGCTGCTTCAGCTATGGTGGCAAGAAAGCCTCTCTGGGAAGCAATTTCCAAGCTGAGAACTAATTGATGAAAGCCAGCCGATCACATAAAGATTATGGGAAAGGAAGAACAGCAAGAAATAATATTTATTAAATGTCTAACTCTTGCTTGGTGCCAGGATTTCCACGCAAAATAAGCTATATCCTCAGTGTAAAAGTAGCTTACAGTTTAGTGGGGAGAATACTGATTCTGAAGTATGAGGTTTTCTTTTTAAACTTATTCTAAACGCAGTAGGAAGCGATGAGAGATTTTTTAATGTTTTTAATTTTATACTCAGCTTCCTAGGTGGCTCAGTGGTAAAGAATCTACCAGCAATACAGGAGACATGGGTTCAAACCCTGGACAGGAAAGATCTTCTAGAGGGAGAAACTGGCAACCCACTCCAGTATTCTTGCCTGGGAAATCCTATGGACAGAGGAGTCTGGTGGGCTACAGTCCATATGGTCGCAAAGGAGTTGGACATGACTTAGCGACTAAACAACAACAAATTTTATACTCAGTGTAACAGCACTTAGTTTAGCTGTGTATGATTATATGTATTAAATGTGTCACACTTTAAGCAAAGTTGAGTCATACTTTGAATTGGATGAATGAATAGAGACAAGGAAATCTCTCTGATCTTAAGAAAAATACATGGAAACTCCCCACACACACACCTTTATCCTGAGGACAGCGTGTTGACTCCATGGCAGACTCTGAAGACATTTGTCAAAATTGCCAATGCCTGTATTATTTCTTGTGTTATTAAAAAAAATTACCAGTCATGCACTGGAAAATACGTCAAAATTGCCAATGCCTGTATTATTTCTTGTGTTATTAAAAAAAATTACCAGTCATGCACTGGAAAATATGTATTTGTTTAAAATATGTACTGGTGGGGTGATTTATTCACTGTCTTTCTCAAGGCCATCTTACAATTTACTTCCCATCATTATTCTCTCCTTTGGAGTGTGATTTTTAAAAAGTTTAGAAGCCTTGAAATTTGTGTGGATGGATGTGAAATACCACAGTATGTTTAAAATTGCAAATAAAGAAACAAGATATTTGAGTCAAAAGGACAAATATGTTGGTGGCACTCTTCCTTCTAGGCAGTCTGAAGGCCTTGAATGCCAACGTTCTAAGCTTCCCACAGATGGCTCCTAGGGCCCATTGTCTGTAAGATTTTGTTCTGCATGAGGTAACTGTGATGTAGAAATTTTTATGCCTATTATGGTTCTGGATTACTAGTGCACGTGCTAAAATTAGCTCTCATTTTGTTCAGTTGTCATCTGAGCATGAGGCTATTTGGTTCAAGGTTCTATGTTGTTTTTGTTTTGTTAAACTTACAGACATAATGCTTGCATTAAAATTTGAATCAACAACTATTTCTTCTCTGGCCTAATTAAAAACTATGGTAAACAATCAAGTCTGCCTTCATTATCTAGTATTTGTTTATAATCTATAAAATTTCCATCATGATGAGGTGATGGGAAAGGTTTCTCCCTCTAATTTGCATGTAATGTGAATGTGTGTGTGTATGTGTACTCTAAGATAACTTGACATCTGAGTATCTTGATAAAGTACCAGTGATCCTGGCTGCCTGTTTCCCAGAGGCCCCAAGCCATGGTAGGACACTGCCTGCAAGAATAGAGAGTTTGCTTGGATGCTAGCGACTGCCCTTGGTGTCTGTACATCAAGAAGCAAATTCAGCAGCACGTAATATGCCTTGCTATGCTGCCTGGAAATCTGACGTGCGGCCCCAGCACCGGACAAAGCCAGCAGAGGCGGGTCTCCGGCCGCCCAGAGCACAGAGGATGAAGACAGATCTGAACTGCTGGGATTTCCCATTCATGTATGTGTACATTTATACAGTGCAGTTTGTCCGTCTATAATCAATGTGGTTTGTCCGTCTATAATTGATTTTCGTGCTTAGTTGTTCAGCTGTGTCCAACTCTTTGTGACCCAAGGCCTGTAGCCCGCCAGGCTCCTGTGTCCACAGATTTTCCAGGCAAGGATACTGGAGTGGGTAGCCATTTCCTTCTCCAGGGGATCTTCCCAGCCCATGGGTCAAACCCGGTTCTCCTGCATGGCAGGCAGATTCTTTACCATCTGAGCTACCAGGGAAACCCATCTGATTTTACTAGGTAGCCTTTTTGTCTTTAGCTTAACACACAAAAGATATCAGAATTCTCACCAGAATGTCTTCCTTATAAATTGTCATAGGACCAACCAAGTTCTGAGAGAGATGTGAATCGAGCCTTGTCAAGAAAGGCACCCTTTACCTGCTCTACCCCAATTTTCCATACAGTGGGATGGATCTAGTAATGCATTTTGAAGAATCAGCTTCCTAGGAGGCTCTAAAATGTATATTTTGAAAGAAGGGATAATAAAACTACAAGATTCTTCAAAGCATGCCCCAATAAATATCTTGCAAAGCATTTTTCCTTTTGTTCTTTCCTAATAAGATTTAAACTCAGAAACTTCTTTCAAATTTTTTTCAGTATTTGCCATTTTTCCTATTTCGTTCTCTTCTGAATTAAATCACCACACACACACACACACACACACACACACACAAATTTTCAATAGCTTAACCCAATTTCTGCAGCAAATTACCCTGCAAGTCAGAGAAAAGTACAAAACCATTTTAAAAGGTGCCATTAGCTTCCAAGATATTTCTCCTCAATACAATTTATATTTCCTGCAAAAATATATATGCTTTAGAAATGTGAGTAATTTGATTACTGCTAATTTGATTCCTATTGCTTTAGAAATGTGAGTAATTTAATATAAAGGACTTTACAGAATGAGTCTGAAAGTCCTGATTATTAATTACACCTATCACAAAGTGAATTCTCTCTAATGATTTATTAACCACTGCAGTTAGCTCAAAATGAGTTCCTGCTGAAGCTGCGTAAACTTACTTGGGAAAATACTATTCTGCAGAAACTAGATAAATTATCCCTAGCTTATGTACATGCCCAAGTAAATCACATCAAGAAAACAGCAGGCAATGTTACTCACTCTTCCAACATGTGATTTTGATTTTCATATTTTAATCGAAGGGAGATGATAGATAAGAACACTGGGTTTTCTTTTTTTCCCTTACTTTTTTAATTCTAGGAAAATTGCTTTACAATGCTGTGTTGGTTTCTGCCATACAATAACACAAATCTGCAACGATAACCCTATATGCAAAACAGAAAAAGAGACACAGAAGTACAGAATAGACTTTTGAACTCTGTGGGAGAAGGTGAGGGTGGGATATTTCAAAAGAACAGCATGTATACTATCTATGGTGAAACAGATCACCAGCCCAGGTGGGATGCATGAGACAAGTGCTCGGGCCTGGTGCACTGGGAAGACCCAGAGGAATCGGGTGGAGAGGGAGGTGGGAGGGGGGATCGGGATGGGGAATACGTGTAGATCTATGGCTGATTCATGTCAATGTATGACAAAACCCACTGAAATGTTGTGAAGTAATTAGCCTCCAACTAATTAAAAAAAAAAACAAAAAACACAAATCTACACTGGGTTTTCATATAAATATATCTAGTAATTTATTCTATTGAGGATATGTTATTTCTTTTTTTTTCTATTGAGGATATGTTATTTCTTGTGTAACTTTCTAAACATTCTCTTCATTATCTATGAATACAAATTTTCTAGGATGAAAAATTGCCTTTTATGCAAACATTTTCATTTTCTCTAATTTTCAAATTAAAGAAAATGAATTCTGATTCCATTGCTTACTAATTTTAAAGAATTGGTTTAAAACATATTAAAGATGGTATCTCAACTTTTACAGGGAATACTAAAGATATTTTGCATGATTATTTTCTTCTTTTATTAAAAATAAGATGAGCATAACACATTGTAAAGCAATTATACTCCAAATGAAAATAAATAAAAAGCAAAAATAAATAAATAAATCATGAGGGAAAAGGTGAGCATAAAGTATTATACCATGTTTGTTAATAAAGTACATTGTATATGCTCTACATGTGCTACAGAATTTCATACTGAAAATCTTTCTGGTGACAGAGACAGTGCAAAAGAGTGCTACAGACCTACTTCCTGTAGTTCAAATACCATCAGGATTTAATATAAAACATCTATAAATTTTGCTTGTCTACAAACTCATTTAATGATTAAAAATGCATTTCACAGTGAAGAAAGTTCAGATTATTTAAAGGATCGATCCCAGGTCTCCCACATTGCAGGCAGATAGATATGTTACTGTCTGAGTCACCAGGAAAGCCGAATAAGAAGGTTCTGGAGTGATAATCAGATTTTAAGCATACCAAGGCTAGAGTTCACTGTGAAGATAAAATAAGGAAATTTGGTTTGGTCAGCTATAAAATCTCTAAAATGTTGATTATTTCCTGCCCAACAAAATTTACAGACTCCTTAGGAGAAATACAAACATGATGAAAAATGACCAGCCTTCTTCACCAGAAAGGTGCTATATTAACAGTTGTGTCTGACTCTTTGCGACCCCTTGAACAGTAGCCCACCTGGCTCCTCCGTCCATGGAAATTTCCAGGCAAGAATACTGCAGTGGGTTGCCACTTATACTTCCTTCCCAATTGATTATATCTTTCTTCAAGTGGAATGTGCCAGTTAAAGTCTGGTGGCCCTGGCTTACTGTGTGGAAATTCACTTCAGCTCCCAGAAGTGGGATTCCACCCAGCAGTAAGATGAGGCCCGTCTGCCTCATCAGCCTTCCAAATGTATTGTCACTTACCAAAAGAGACCTTGAAGATGAGTCCATTTTGAAAATTCAATATTAAAATTAAACGAATTATGAATAAATGATGATCGTGTTGGCCCTCTTGGGCTGAAATAAATCTTGTCCACAGCTTGTTTTGTGTGGTCTGAAAGCTATGAATGGTCTTCATGTTTTTAAAGTGTTGAAAGGAAAGAAGGAAGGGATGAAGGAAGAAAGGAAAGAGGCAAGGAAAGAAAAAAACTGCTCCAGAAGCGGCATGTGGTCTGCCTAAAATATATGCTACCTCACTCTTTATAGAAAATGCTTGCAATTTGTGATCTAGATACCACAATTACAGGAAAAATTCTTTCTTGTCCCTCAGTTTATTAAAGGTGCTAAATATATATTTCCATCAATGGCTATTTAGCCTTTAATTTCTAATACTTTACATGCAATAAACTGCATATATTTAAAATACTTGATTTATGAGTTTTCAAAGGAAACTATCATCCCAATCAAGATACTAAATACTTCTATCACCTCCAAAAGTTTCTTCTTGCTTCTCTGAAATTTATCCCTCCCTCTACACCTTTCCTCAGGCACTCCTTTCCCCAATCCTTTCTGTTATCATAGGTTGGTTTGCGCTTTGTGAAAGAAAGGGTTAATCACTCAGTTGTGTCCGACTCTTTGTAACTACTTGGACCATAGCCAGCCAGGCTCCTCTGTTCTTGGAATTCCACAGGCAAGAATACTAGAGGCAGGTTGCCATTCCCTTCTCTAGAGGATCTTCCTAACACAGGGATCGAACCTGGGTCTCCTGATTGCAGGTGGATTCTTTACCACATGAGACACCAGGGAAGCCCATTGCATGTTGTAGAGTTTTCTATAAATAAAATCATAGCACATAATTTTTTTCAACCGGCTCTTTCAGGTAATATGACTGAGATTCATCTCTCTGTGGTATTTGTACTTTGCTTCATTTTAATGCTGAGTAGGATTCCACTGCATGGATATACGTAGTTTGTTTACCGTTTATTTTTTGATGGGCATTTTTCTTGGGTAAATATACAGAATCAAAATTTCTTAGTAATATGGTAACTATATGCTTAACTTTACAAGAAACCCTCCAACTGTGTTCCAAAGAATTTGTAGCACTTCTTATTCCCCATGGCAACCCTTGCCCCACATCCTTAACACTTGCTATTGTCATATTTTTTTAAAAGCAATCCTAGATATGTAATGCTACTGCACTGATGTGCTAGCTCACATTTTCCTAACAACTAACAGCAAAGACTGTCTCCTTGAACACACTCTAGCCAGGCTTCGCTGTGCACTCTCGGGACTAGGCCTCATCTTTGCCCTAAAAAGACAGCAGACTCCTCGCACAAACAACCTTGCCCACCCCACACTAAGACCCCTGAGTGAACACTAGCCTAGTTCCCAGCATCTCATCCCTAGGATGACCACGGCCCCCCTTATGGAGATGGGCAGACAGGCCTCTGAATCACCTCTTAGAGAGTTTCTCTAGAAACTTTGTGACAACAGATCCCTTCTCTATGCTTTGGGACATAAGTCTCCCACCTAAAACTGTTTTCTCGAGGACCCAAAAGCCATTTCTTTGACAAGCAAACATGTAAGGGGACAGCTCATATCTCACTCCCAGTCCCCGCGGGAGGACTGGGCCCAGCTTCACTGGGTCCTCGCTCTCATCAACACCATCACCCCCCGTGGTAAACACACGGCAAGCCTGTCTCTCCTCTGGGTGAGGGCTGGCTAACCAAGTCAGGCGGCCTGGTCCTGTCAACCAACCCCTCTTTCTGCTCTTCATCAACTCCTCCCCCCGTGGCCCGCTCAAGCCCATGCGGCTCCCCTCCCCGCTCCCTCACACGCGCCTTGAAACGCCCAACACCTCTGCACAAGTCAGTGCTGACCTCACTTCACACCGGACTCTTTCCTACTGTGGTACTATTGCCTGGTAAAATCTGCCCCCACCGCTTTAACTAGTGTCTGGCTTTATCTTTGATGCTAATAACATTATCTGTTTTCTCTTTTTTGTGAATGTTGACTATCTTTTGATGTGCTTATTGGTCATTCACACATGTCTTTCGTGAAGTGCTTGTCCAGAAAGAAGTGCTTGTCTAGATCTTGGTCATTTATTATTGCCTTATTATTGAGTTTTAAGAGTCTTCATACATTGTGAATATGGGTCCTTTTAATGTATATGCATGCATACATGTGTGCTTAGTCTTGTCCAATTTTTTGTGAACCTATGGAATGTGGCCCACCAGTTTTTTGTCCATAGGATTTTCCAGGACAGAATACTGGAGTCGGTTGTCATTTTATGTGTGTGTGTATATATATTTGTGTGTGTGACATAAACCATTCTGTGTCATGACTTTCATTTTCTTCATGGTATCTTTCAAAGAGTAAAAGTTTTCATTGTGATGAAATTTAATTATATATTTTTCTTTTATGATTTTATATTAGGATTCTCCAGAGAAATACAGCCAATGTGATATACGTGTGTGTGTAGAGATGTAGACACATACATACAAATATATAGAACAAACAGGATGTGTCCTGATAATTACATATATATATATAGTTGGCTTATATATATAATTCTATATATATAGTTGATTCTATATATATCTATATATCAACATCTGTATATGTATAGTATATCTCTATAACTATAACTATAATCTGTACATATCTAATTTATACATACAGATATATTTATTTTATGGAATTAACTCCCACAATTGTGGAGACTTGACAAGTCTAAAATCTATAGGTTAGAAGTACAATAGAAGTTTTCTTTAAAAAGCCTAATAGTTATACCTAGTTAGTACAAAGTGAATTAATTGGTTAGCAAACATCTGTATTTATAATCAGTCTAACTTCATGAAGCTTGTTTTCCTGGAATCTGTACACACTGTAGGAAGTTAACCTTTGATCCCTTGTCACCGGATGAAACTCACATTTGGCTGAAGTGTGCCAGCCAAGTGGAGGCACAAGGGAGAAATAAAAGGCAGAGGGGTCTTGGGGCTGTAATGTTGACTGGAGATGCTGTGGAGGCCTTGGATAGAGGCAACAGAAAGGCAGCAGTGAAAGAACGAGGAGGAAGCGGCTTTCTCTCTGGTAGCATCCAGAGCCCACTCCATCACATAAACACCTCAAGCACATTAAGTCCTGGCGTTCCATGAAAGCGCTGGTTCCATGACTTCAAACAATATGAGAATAGGAAGAGTAAGTGGCTTCTGGGAAGAAGTCCAAAAAGCACATTTCATAAGAGGGCTATTTTCTCAAATCATAACGTGAGACATTCCAGAAAAGGAAATTTAATCAAAAATATATCCTTTTAAAAACACTTTAAAAGATTTGAGCTGTGCAAATGTGGTAACATGGGAGGTTTTCCTCATTGAATGGTGCATAAATGTTCACCAGGGCAGAGTCATTCTGGGGAAAAGGCAGTTTAATTTAGTAAGAGAATTTTTTTCCAATATATTATTTACTGTCAGCACTGACAGGCGAGCTATCATTGAACCAGGACTTTTTGTCTCAAGGTTTTAGTCCCAATTGTACTATAGATTTACAGCTACTGAAGGACGACAAAACACTTGGACCCCACCCCAACCCACTTTCTTAGTTAACACCGCCACAAAGCACTTTCATATTTATTATCTTATTAAATTGAAAATACACAATAAAATATCTTGGAAGAGAGCTTTTTAACAAATTATAAAAAAAAAAGAAAAGAAAACCTTGGAAAATTAGGTATTAGCATCTCCACTCTACGGATGAGAATTAATTCTGGATGAGTTAAGTGGTTTCTCAAAGTCACACACTAATAGCAACCCCAGGAGTAGAACTTTAGTCTAATTTCCAAGTGGTGTTTTTCCATTACATTACCTTTTCTTGTAACTAGCTCACTCATCCATTCAGCAAAACTTACTGAACACCTACTATGTTCCAGGAAATATGCCAAGGGCTATAAATACAAGGATGAATTAGACATAATCCTTGCCCCCGCCCCCCCTCCCCACCAGGGAGCTCACCATCTTATCAGAAAGAAGTTGCGTGATTAAATATAAATTGTGTGTCACTATTTCTTACCCACATACAATTTTAAGAACTAAGTGCCTTGCAAAAGACATCTCCCCAAATCATTAAGTATCCCTAAGGCCCACACAAGTCTCATGAATAAATCTTATCAGCTCCTAAAGATTTTAGAAATAGTGACAAATAGTCTATAAGGATATAAAGATATGGCTTGACATGTGTAATACTTGACCTGCACAGTTACCTTTTTAAAATCTGAATCAGTTGCTAACTGATTTGGGCTTCCCAGGTGGCTCTAGCGGTAAAGAACCCACCTACGAATGCAGGAGATGTAAGAGACACGGGTTTGATCCCTGGGCCGGGAAGATCCCTTGGAGGAGAGCACGGCAACCCACTCCATTCTTGCCTGGAGAATCCCCATGGACAGAGGAGCCTGGCAAGCTACAACCCATAGGTCCTCCACAAAGAGTTGGACACGACTGAAGTGACTTAGCACACACGCTAACTAATTTTACCTAAAAGTATCGATTTTGAACCTTCCTGAAAATGTAGAAGATCCAGACCCTGTGCTCCTAAGTGGCAGTGATAGGCTGGAATTGAGTAGTGAGTGAAGTAAAGTTGCTCAGTCGTGCCCGACTCTTTGCGACCCCATGGACTATAGGCTACCAGCTTCTCCGACCATGGGATTTTCTAGGCAAGAATACTGGAGTGGGTTGCCATTTCCTTCTCCAGATATTGAGTAGTAGTTGTCCCTTATTGACAAGGTGATGGTTCTTCAGTTTACCAAAGCCCCACCTCTCTTGTTTCACTGGCCCAACCTACTTTAGCCTCTACCTTCCTGGATATCAGCCAGAATTTTGTCTCCTCCAGCCCTAACCTTCTCCACTGGTTACTGCTATATTAAACTCTAAAAATTCATAGTGATTCCACAGAGTCTCACAGACAATTCTCCTGCACTGGGAGACTCTGGGGAAGATGCTGTGGTCAAAAGCAGAGAACAGGCTCGTTCTTGTGCCAGTCTCTCTAGGAGGGATACAAAACCCTACTGTTCTTGCAGAAAACTATCTTTCCATTTTTTACTTCCATCCTCTCAGATTAATGTGTAGGTTCATGGAGAACTGAGGGGAAGTGTATATCAGTCAGACTCCAGTAGGAAAACAGCAGCCGTATTAGTGATTTTAATAGAATTTATAGCAGGGAATTGGTTAAACAGGTATTGGGGAACCAAAAAGCCAAAAATGACCCCGAGGGAACAGAGCAGTAACTGCAGAACACTGCCATCAGCTGTACCCTGGGGAAACAGGAAAAGCGTGGGATTTTTATAGCCTAGGAACTTGGAGGGAGACCCTCAGAGCTGAGAGACCCTCCAAGACCCTTCGACCTCTGAGGAGGGGTGTCACCCTACTGCTTCTGGCACCTCTGAGGGAGACTGGTCCTCAGACGTTGTGCTTGGGTGGGATGTTATTCGTTAGACCACAGAACGGAGAGCAAACTGGAACAATCCCTCTTCTCTCCTTTCACATCCCTATCTCCCTCTAGAGCTTTCTACTGGCAGAGCAGAATCCCAGCCCCAGAACTCAGTACAGAACATGGGTCTGGAGGTGAGGAGGAAGAGGAAGAATCAGCATACAGACATCAGGTCAAGATGACCTGCTTTGTAAGAACCAAGAATATTATATAGCACAATGTGTTATGCTTGGCTTTCCTTCCTTAATTTGAGTTTTCTCCCAGAATGGTCCTCTGTCCCTTATATAAACACCCGTCCCATAGGATCATCAGACAGTCTGACTCCCAAGAATGAACAGCAAAATCTCATGTTTGGAGAGCTTGCTACACAAAGAGTTATAATTATGTGCAATTAATATTAATCAAAGGTATACACAGCTGGCGTAAAACTCAACACTCAAAAAACTAAGATCATGGCATCCAGTCCCATCACTTCATGACAAATATATGGGGGAAAAATGGAAAACAGTGACAGACTTTATTTTTTTGGGCTCCAAAATCACTGCAGATGGTGACTGCAGCCATGAAATTAAAAGACACTTGCTCCTTGGAAGAAAAGCAATGACCAACCTAGACAGCATATGAAAAAGCAGAGACATTACTTCACCAACAAAGGTCCATATAGTCAAGCTATGATTTTTCCAATATTCATGTATAGATGTGAGAGTTGGACTATAAAGAAGGCTGAGTGCTGGAGAATTGATGCTCTTGAACTGTGGTGTTGGAGAAGACTCTTGAGAGCCCGTTGGGCTGCAAAGAGATCAAACCAGCCCATCCTAAAGGAGATCAATCCTGAATATTCATTGGAAGGACTGATGCTGAAGCTGAAACTCCAATCCTTTGGCCACCTGATGAGAAAAGCTGACTAATCGGAAAAGATCCTGATACTGGAAAAGATAGAGGGCAGGAGAAGGGAATGAAAGAGGACGAGATTGTTGGATGGAATCACCAATTCAATGGACATGAGTTTGAGCAAGATCCAGGAAATGTGAAGGACAGGGAGTCCTGGCGTGCTGCAGTCCATGGGGTTGCAGAGTCGGACACGACTGAGCGACTGAACAACAACAAATATACGTTATGCAGCAGTGAAAATAATCAAAGGAGAGGTGACATTTGACCTTGAAGGACAATTAGGAAATTACAAGGGGAAGAGTCTTGTGAATAAATGAAGCAAACTCATCTCCTTCTACTCCATGGGAGCCTCTACTTTATCTTCCAAAAAAGGATCACTGCTGTAACCATCAAGCCGGGCTGCACTGCTCTGCCCGTGTATTTGCCTGGAATGCTCTCCAGGCCTCTTTCTTGACTGCTTCCTCATCCTCTTTTAAAGCCCCATTTACCTGCTACCACCCTAAGGAATCTGCCTGGGCCCACAGGTAAAATGAATCATGCTTCTTGGAGCTGTATCTATGGCTTCCACTGTTATATTTATAGTATATATCATAAACATTTGCTTTAATTCTATCTTCCCTGACAGAGAATGGATTTTTTTGAAGAAAGACTATGAAAAGACATTTTTAATATCTCCTATGTTTGATAATTGTATTGCTTATTAGTGGCAACAGTTTGGATATAGCTTAAAAGTCTATCTATGGCACATCCTAAGGACAGAGCTCTATAAAGCTTTAAAATATTCAATATACCGAATTAGACTGATACAGAATGAAAAAACAGTGTTCAGAATAGTGGGTCTGGCATGTTCCTATCATATTTTATATATGTGTGTGTGTGTGTATTTTTTCACTGTATACATGCTTTATCTCTGGGCAGACACAAAAGAAAACTTCACAGTGGCTACCTCTGGAGATGGAATCAGGGGGGGACTAGTGACTGAGAATAAGAGGAAAACTTACTTCATGATACATCTTTTGGTAGCATTTGATTTTTTAAAAATATAGATTTAGTTAATTTTTAATAGAAGAAAAATAGTGAGAAAAAATTTACCAATCTGATGGATAAAAATTATATTTTTTGTTTGACTTCATACTTCCCTAATAAAAAGTGAGGTTGAATTTTTTTCCCTATATTTCATGGTCATTTGCATTCTCTAAGAAATGCCTATCTATATCCTTTGCCCATTTAAAAAAATGAGCTAACTTCCTTAATTTTACTGACTCCTTGATAAAGGATATATTAATCCCTGTCTACTCATATGTTGCAAATATTTTTCCTAGTCTATTACTTTTCTTTTTATATTATACTGCCTATAATAACTTTTGCATTCAGAACTTGTTATATACATAAATATGAAATTCACATATACATATGTAAACTTGTTATATATATGTATATAAGTACATACATATATATATATGTATGCAAATAATCCCTTTTATAAAAAATTGTTTCCCCTCCTGCTTAGGAAGGCCTCCCCCAACCAGATTTATAAAATGCTATTTTTAACATTTAGATCTTTAATCCAACTAAATTTATTTTTTAAATTATGCGATCCAATCATTTTCTCCCAATGGTTACCATCTTCCCCTACCTCCAATGAACTGAAATGCCAGATGTCATATATTAATTTTCCATGTGTGCTAGAGAGCCTTATTTACTCCCTCAGATTCTTCTCTGCCCAACACTGTGACCTAGGAAGCTGACCCCTAGGATCCTCATCACCCAGCCCCCTTACTTCCTGATTTTAAATCAGCTTTGACCTCTGTGGGGCACTGGTAGAAGATCACAGCTCAGAAGGAGAGAGAAGTTAAAGTATTTCTTCCCCATCCTTTCTTGCTTTGTCACCAAAGTACCTCAACCTCCCTGTTGATCCCCTTTCCTGGCATACACCTGTATAAATAGACACTTCTAAATTCTGGTTTTGGTCTCATTTGAGTGTTCCTTATGTTTTTAGACACTGTCTTTTCTTGTGCTGATTTTAGACAGTTTGATTATGGCAGTGTGAATATATTTTAACACATACCTATCTTATTATCTGGCCAAGATATCCTCCTACACTTACTCTTCAATATGCATCTATTCTTTCAACATTTTCTTGGAAATTTTAACATGTTCATTCTTCCACATGAGATAGTTAAAATTATCTGGTCAGTTCAAAAAACTTGCACTTATGATGAAAACTGTACTAAATTTAGATGTCAGGTAGTCTTATGATGCAGGGTTTCCCACTGAACAGTGTACTGCTCTGGGTATTCAAATGCCTACTGCAAATCTCAGCTCAATAGGCACAAAATGGATCAAACTAATTGCTGCCCTTGCACAAATTTGTTTTTGCTTTTAATTCTCTCTCACTTAGTATTCACACTATTGCACACACTTAAACCTAACATCATTTTCACTCACTCACATTTCCCACATCCAGTGATTACCAAGTCTTGCTCATACTAACTGGAAAATATCTTTCCAGTCCTTTCCTCAACCATCTGAAAACTGCAGAACCAAGTTCTTATCATCTCTTGAATGAACATCATTTATGTCCCTTAATTGGCCTCCAGTCTCCAACCCTTCATAAATTTGTTTCTCACATTGCCTCCAGAATTAGAGTTTTACGATACAGATGTGAAAATGTCATTCTTTTGCAGAAAATTGTTAATGGTTCCAATGTCATCAAGTCAAACATATTTCATATTCTTGCTCCAATTTATCTTTCTGGTTCCTTTTTCTTCAATTCACCACTCCCTCCCAAAACACACACTCACGTGTGCACGTATACACACATACACACCACGCTCTAACCACATCGGTTTATTTGTTTCTCAGACATCTGCTTCCTGTCTTTGAAAATGTTTTAGTCTTGCACTATCCAGTGTGGTACCCCCTAGCCACATATGGCTAGAAAACACATGAAAAATGATTAGTCAAAATTAAGACGTACTATACGTGTAAAATGCATACTGAATTTCAAGTATTTTATACCAAAAGGTAATGGCAAATCTCTCATTCATAATGTTTTGTTAAAAGTTATTACATGTTGATAGTATAGTGGAAAGTAATAATTTAGCGGATACCTTGGATTAAATAAGACATATAATTAAAATTAATTTTATCTGTTTCTTTTTACTTTCTTAATGTGGCTACCAGAACATTTGAATTTTCTATGTGGCTTGCATTGCTTCCTACTGGACAGCACTGCACTGCTCTATGTTTTTCTCCTCCAGATAAAATATTCTTTTTGCTTAAAGTCCTACTTCAGATGTCACCTTCTTTGTGAAGGCTTCACAGGTCCCCCACTCCAGGGAAAATTAATGATTTCCACCTTAGTGCCCTAAGACTTTACCCATACCTCTATCACAGCTCTGACCTCATTATCATGTGACTGTTTTGTTTATATGTCTGCCATTACCATTTTTAAAAATCTTTGTATCATTTGTTTCCTTTCTCTCCAAATAGGCTTAGTCCTCATCCAATTTGTGCTTGTTAACTGGAAGGAATAAACAATTTTATCTAAAGTCGACACTAAGGATCATCACTAAAAATAATCATAAGATTTACCCTTAAGTTACTGCACATGAGACAGGAAAATATTTTATATAACTCCAATAAGAGAAAGTTTGTGGTTTGTCAAGAAATCAAACATTTTCTAGGAGGGATTTATTACCTGAAATCTTATATGAGACATTGAACCACATAGCATGTGAGGTCTTTAATCAGGGGGTCTGCAGATAATACAGAAAAATTCCTTATATGGCCATTTCTTATATCAACCAACATTGCAAGCAGACAGCATAATATTACAGCTCTGCAGAAAGCAAGCATTTTATAGACTAGAGTGAGACAGTCCAAATTGAGCTCCCTGGTGATCTCACTTAATAAAAAGAGAGAATCCAGAGAATACAGTTGGGTTTTTCTAAATTCACTCTGACAATCTTTCTCTTTTACTTGGAATGTGAATTACAAGTTATTAAAATTATTGATTTCTGGGGTTCAAATTTCTCATCATACTCTGCTTTCCATCTGTCCTCTTTGTTCTTTGTTTCTTTATTCCTCACTTCTCTTGAATTAATCAAGTATTTTCATTATTCCATTTTTCTCCTATGTTAATTTTTCAGTTATTTATTCTTTGATCTTTCACTTAGTGATTAGACCATTAATAGATAAAACTTTTGTTTTTAAACATATGTTATTGACAAAAGAAAATATTTAAATGCAAAGGACACAGAAAAATTCAGAGAAAGGAAATTAGAAAAGATATTAAGAAATACATACTAACCAGGAAATACCTAGTATAGCTATATCATGTAAATATTATTTTAAGACAAAATATTACATAATAACAAATAAACAATTCACCTAAAAATACAACAATCCTGAACATGTTGTTAGTTAGCAATATAGCTAAAATGTACGTTTAAAATAGTGACAAAATTATAAAAAGAAATTTACAAATCTATAATCATAGTGGATGACATTAACATCCCTCTCTCAGCAATTTATAAGGTATATTGGAAGTAAGAATATCAAGAATTTAAACAAAATAATGAAACTTGGTCTAGGGGAAATATACATATGAATCTTGAGCACAATTTTCCAAACCCATGAAATAATTATAAAATCTGACCTTATACTAAGTCACAAGCAAATCTTAATACTATCCCAAAAATCAGCATAATACTCAGATGGCCTATTCACAAGTCATTAAAAATAGAACATACTAACAAAAATATAAATTACCAAAATACTTGCATCTGGAAATTGTAAAACATAATGGTAAAATATCTGTGGATCAAGAAGTATAAGTCAAATAGAAATTATAAAATGTTTTAAAACTGTATAACATGAAAATATTATATATTAAAACATATGTGATGCAGTTAAAGTACTTAGTTATCTGCACAGTTAAATGCATGGACTAGAAAAGACAAATGACTGAAAATTAATGCTGTCAACACAGGAAATGGAAAAAAGGCACAAAAGAGAAGTTTTGACCAAAAGAAAGGCCAAGAGAAGTACAAGAAAGGAAATAAAAATAAGAATATAAGAATATAATTAAAATAGGAAACAAAGAATACCAGCAAATCACACACACAAAACCAAAAGCCAGTAATTTTTGAAAAGCTAAGAAAACAGAGATAACAAAATCCTGGCAACTTTGATCAGGGGACCAAAAAAAAAAAAAAAGGCACAAGTATATTAGGAATTTAAAAAAGGATTCAGTAAACTTTTCCCCCCTAATCATATGTATTAGTTTTAACACTTTTAGTCATAAACAATCAAAAACCCAACATAAACTAACTCTAATAAGTATTGAGTTTATTGGTTCATATCATGGTAAAGTCCAAAGAGAGGCATGGCTCTAAGTAAAGACTCCTCAAGAGTAAAAGTTATATTGCTCAGTCACTCAGGTGTCCAACTCTTTGCAGGCCCATGGACTGTGGCCTGCCAGGCTTCCCCAACCATGGGATCCTCCAGACAAGAATACTGGAGCAGGTTGCCATTCCCCTCTCCAGGGATCTTACCAACCCAGGGATAGAACCCATGTCTCTTGCATCTCCTGCATTGGTAGGATTTGGGTCACTGTGACCCAAATTCAACCCTGTTTCTCTGAGTCTCTCAGTTCCACTCTCCTCCACGTTAGTTTCATTATCATCAACACAGCTAGAGCCCGTACCCTGATAACAATGCTCTGGAGTGAAAGGGGAAGGGTCCCCTTTCCAGGGTCTCAGTAGATGTATTATTATATTTTATTGGCTCTGATTGGCTCAGGAGCCTACCCCCAATCCAGTAAACTACAGCCCAAGTAACAAGCTGCTCTAGTAGGCTAAGCTGGAATCACATCTCTCTGCTGAAGTAGGCATGAGTAGCATATTAATCAAACTCAAAGTGGAGTTAGAGAGGCATGGTAAATGGCTGTGCTGGGGCAAAAAAATAAAATAACATGTGATGAACTACATCATGACTTTATGTTGTATTTTAAATGGGACTCCCACCCTATGAGCTCACCAAGATGAGTTGTCAAATATTCCTCCATGTAAAAAAAATTCAATCTGTTGAATTTAATGATTCAGCATTAACCAATGTACCTGAATACTACAGGCCATTTGCCAAAATTGACTATTCAGGTTTGGGCAGATTGCGCTTCGCAGGTGGTTTCGTGGAAAAGAATCTGCCTACCCATTCAAAAGACCTGGGATGGATCCCTGGGTTGGGAAGATCCCCTGAAGGAGGAAATGGCAACCCACTCCAGTACTCTTGCCTAGAGAATCCCATGGACAGAGGAGGCTGGCGGGCTACAGTCTATGGGGTCAGAGAGAGTCGGACACGACTGAGTGACTGAGCGTGGCATGGTACCAGTCTGTTCTTTTTGACAGATATTAGCCAAGAGATTCAACCACTTCTTAACATCCATTTCTAAATCACTTGGCTCCTTCCAGGCAGGTTTTTAATAAACCAAGTATCTTAAAAGTACTCCAATGCTCTATAAAAAGTTTGTTCTTTGCTTATTTAAGACTTACTTATTGAGCACTCTGGGCTGGAGGGATAGGGTAGGGAGGGAGGCGGGACGGGGTTCAGGACCTCTGGCTGATTTATGTTGCTGTATGGCAAAAACCATCACAATATTGTAAAGTCATTATCCTCCAGGTAAAACAAAGAATAATAATAATAAAAAAAGAATTAATTATTGAGTGCTGACTCTACATTTCATTTATTGCCAGGGAAAGAAGAGCAAAGACTCTTATCCCTGCCCTCATGGAGTTGACAATAGTAAGCCTAAGAGGAAAATACATTTTCGACTGCTACACTGAAATGTAATTGTGCAAAAGCATGAGTTAATTTTATACCCTTTTTAAAGGATTTTGCACTGCAGATTTCACAGGCCATTAACCTGGCCAAGCAAGGAGAACATTTCGCTCTTGTAGAAACATTCTCTGGGCACCGGGGAATGGGCACTTAGGCAGGGCTTAAGGTGAAAGGACAAAGGCAACTGAAATGATTTGTCTAGCCTGTCATCTATACCGTGTTCTCTGCCCAAATACAACCTGGTAGTCTTTTAAAGGTGGGTGGTTTGGAGGAAGGGAGCAGAATGTAACAAAAGAAGGAAGAAAGAAAAGAAAGTTGGGAAGGGGTAGGTGGGAGTGGGGAGGTTTGGGAAAGAATCTTGATACAAGTTTAACTGTGCCTTCCAGGGCACAATTATCTGTCCATTGCTTGTGGTCAGCATTTATTTACTGTTTTGGGAAAGATGTCTTCTCTGAATGATTCAGTGACTTTTCTTCAAATGATCTTCAAAACTTTGAAGGAAACCACTATTGACTAAAGACCCAGAAAACTATTTTAATGTCATCCTGACTTCATTATGGCCAAGAATAACTGATTTTATATAAAATTCCATGTTATATTCATGTCCTACCTCTTAGCTACTTGCATACTTCACTAACAAGAAAATGATTTTTGATTGCAAAACAAAGAAAGTCAAAATGCAGATTCAAATGGGTGGAAACTATGCATTTTCAAACAATGAGAATGATTATGTGTACAACATCATAAGCCAGTCTTCAAAGAATGTAGGCAGTGATTGATGTAAAGCATTTCTACCAGTAAACAAAAAGACCTCTTTTGAATAAAGACAATAGTGTATGTAATTTATATTTATTGCTGAATAAAAATATATTTCAGGAGGCATTTTTAAACAAGAAATCAAAGAGTATCATACCAGTGTTAGGAGTAAAGTTTGAACAGCTGACCAAATCAAAAAAATTAGAAAATTCTATTTAAAATTTCTCAAGAGCCAGGAGAAAGAACTAGGAAAACTGATTAAGTTTGTGGTACCGAGTTATATATGCTACTGCTAACTTTAATTTGCTAAGGAAAGAAAAGGATTTTGCATGTATTCAAGTCTTCCAGGTCAAAACCTTTCCACCACCAGTGCTCACAGGATGGAATTCAGTCCAGTCGGACAGCTTTCTACAGGCAAGATTCTGTTGCCTCTGGAAATCCAGCAGATCAAGTCACTCTTTTGTAGAAAATCTGTCAGTGTTTCCCTTGTAAACAGCAAGGTCCTACTCAGCTTGGCCTTGCTTCTCTACCTATCCATCTGTCCTTGACCACTGCCCTCCAGCCGTGTGGGTTCTGAGTGGCTTTCAAACCAGACTCAGCTCTTTATCACCCCAGGGCTTTGCGTTTGTCCTAGGCTTTAATTGGAATCCTCATCTCTCAAGTTTTCACATGGCTCCCTCCAACCTTCAAGTCTGTTCAAGTGAGGTTGTTCCTGATGCCCTATTTAAACTATAAAGCTTCTCCTGTATTCACAGCTTCCTCCCCTGCTTTTTCTCTCCGTAACACTTCCCATATGAGCAACACAAAAGGCAGAAATTGGTGCATTTTGTTCCTACTGCTCTATGCCTGGCACAGAGTAAGTGCTCAATGAGTACTTGTTGAATAAATGAATATTGGGGTCTGAAAACGGGCCTACCAGCATGGTTAGAGGTCTAGTTAACCATGAGGTGAGTAAAATTAGCCTAATCAAAAATCCCATCTCCAAGTTGCACTGTTCTGATTGTTAGAATCTGGGTTCTCTTGAAAGCAGAGCCTGAGGCAAAGCCCAGCATGGAGACATTTTATTTGCCAAGTGATGCCAGGCATCGGAATGAGGGGCAAAAAAACAGTGAAAGAAATAAGAGTTCATGAAATGGCAACAGAGGAAAGTCAATACACGGGATTAACTGATAAACAGGGTTGATAGCCTCAGAGCCAGCAGTGCTAGCAGACAGGCAAGGGGAGGCGGCGTCCAAGACTGAGGCCTAAGCTTTAGAGGGGCGGGGCCGGAGAAGAGAGTGGGTGGGGCTGATGTAGCCCAGGGTCACAAAGCCAGGCAGAGCAGTGGGCACTGACTATTTCTAACTTCATAATCTCTGCTTTTAGGGTTGGAGCAATTGCCTGGAAAGACCTAATTGTCCACCTGGCCTCATGGGCGTATCATCTGTCCATTTACACAGGCCTGTGGTGGTGGTTTAGTCGCTACGTTGTGTCCAACTCTTGCGACCCCATGGACTGTGGCCTGCCAGGCTCCTCTGTTCATGGGATTCTCCAGGCAGGAATACTGGAGTGGGTTGCCATTTCCTCCTCCAGGGGATCTTCCCGACCCAGGGATCGAACCCCAGTCTCCTTCATTGCAGACAGATTCTTTACCAACTGAACTACAAGGGAAGCCCTACACAGGCCTGCACTTGGTTTAATGTTCTGTTCTGCTGTCTTAAAATTCTTAATATTTTCTTTTTTGCACTTGTGTTCTATCAAAAAGTCTGATGGAACAGTGGCGTGTGAGCAGAGTAAAGCCTGCAAGCAGTTATGGTCCAGCAGCAGCCCCCGCACAAAAGGGCTCAGATGCATGGGCATGGCTGGCAGCAGGCACACACAGCAGCGTTGAGGGCCACCGGGCCCAAAGAGGGGGTTGGGCTGCCACAGGAGGAAGAAGAGGCTTTGGGTGTGAGACAGGCTGGGGCCCAGGGCCCTTTGCAGCACGGCTTGTACCTGGACACGCGTCTCCTCCAGCAACAAAAGACAAAGAAACCGTAAGGGACTAAAAATAACTGCATGCATGCAAGTTGGGGCAAATCATGGGCAACAAGATATGAAAAGACCAAAAAGCCCAACTGCCACTTCTGAAGAGTCGGGAGCAAAAGCAGGGTACTGCTCATGCACCCCCCGCCCCCCCCAGCACAACACCATGAAAGGGGTGGGCAAACCCCCCAAGTCACTCCTCGGGCCCGATCCCTCCCCCACCACCTCTTGTGCTGAACCAGTTGCCCGCCCCGAGTCGGGGAGCAAGCGACAAAACAGACTTGTTTCTGTTCTTGCTCCCCCCCGCTACAGCAGGAGCCCCCGTAAAACTTGGCTTGAATTTCCTGCCTAGCATCTTATCAATTTCTATTGATTAAGGAGGCCAAGAACCCTGGTCAGTAGCAGACAGAGGCAGCACCAGGTTCAGCAGTGGAAGCCCGCTTGTCTGTCTGTCCAGAGCACATCCTTGCCCCACCTGCACAAGTACTAAGTCTCCCTCAGGCTGAGGCACTGAGATCATACTTGCCTACACTCAGGTGCTAAACTTTGTGGGCAAATTATTACAAAATTAAAAAGTGTACACGTGGACAGGGAACTAGAGCTCAGCAGGGAAGTATTAAGAATTCAAAGAGTTTAGAAACTCGGGCTTGAAAACTCTGCAATACTGCAAAGCAAATATCTACAGGCTTAGAAACAGACATAAAACTCACAAATTGTCACATTCAATGAGAAAAATCACTATTTTTCTATGAAGCTTTTGCTGAATCAAATATTAACAAGGAAAAGGAAAACAATTTTTAAATTCTTTCATCTTGTAATCAAAGATATACTACAGAATTAATAAATGAATATTTTCAATGATACATAGATCATAAAGTCCCTTTCGGTTTATTGGATGACCTCTACAAGTTATAACAAATCCCAGAGGAAAAATTAAAATGCCATTTAAATTTACATTTAAAGCTAAATTCAGACTTAACATAAAACTGACTTGTATGAGTTTGTTTATTTTTTTGATAAATTATTCTAAAGATGTTTTCTAGAAAAATTAGCACATCATCTGCAGATGTACTAAAATTTATATCAAGGTAATTTATCAGAAACTCATCCCACTGTTGTCACTTTCTATAAAATACTTTTAACAGCTCCAGTAACAGTTGTATCAGCAGAAAGATCCTTCACAGTATTACAAATAAAATTATCTGCCACAAATGGCTGACATCACTTTAAAATACATTAGAAGTATAAAATTTGGTAATCCTCTGAATTTGCAGAACACTGAGCCAGAAAAATTGTATGAGCAATCAAGATATCACATTAATAAAGTACGGTTTTAACAAATGCAAAAAAACAGAAACCAAATAGCAAGACATAAATATCTTTATAATTTATATATATAAAGTTTTTTAAAACTTATATAATATGTATATAAGATATAAATATCAATAATGACTGTTTGGTGGCTCAATGCTAAAGAATCCACCTGCAATGCAGGAGACGTGGGTTCGATCCCTGGATCAGGGAGGTCCCCTGGAGAAGGAAATGGCAACCCCCTCCAGTATTCTTGCCTGAAAAATCCCATGGACACAGTAGCCTGGTGGGCTACAGTCCATGGCGTTGCAAAGAGTTGGACATGAGTTATCGACTAACGCTTTCACTTTCATTTCAATAATTGCATGTAAATGGTGCTAAATATTCCAATTAAAAGACAAAGACTGTCAAACTGCAGAAAAAACAAGATCCTACCATATGATTGCTGTGGGAAACCTGCTTTAGGTATAAAGACACAGATAGTTTAAAGATAAAAGGATGAAGGAAAATAAAACATGAAAATACTAAGATAGAACTGATTATATTAACATCAGACAAGGCAGACTTCAAAACAAGAAGTATTAGAAAGAAAAACAGGATCACTGCATCATAAAAAAAAGAGAATCAAGTCCCTCAGAAAACATAATAATATGCACTGATGACAAAGCTTCAAAGGGCATAAAACAGCAACTAAAAGAACTGAAAACAGAAATTAAAAAAACACACCATTACAGTTAGAAATTTCAAACAAAGACTACATGTTTTAAAACTTAAAAACCAAAATAATTAATTTGAAATATGAACACCTACAAAAAATTCTTCACAACCTTTTAAGTCTATAAAGACATCATTAAAATATAAAAACATGACAACAAACACCAAATTCAGGATACCATTCACATCTGAGGTGGAAGTGAATTACTGAAAAGAGATACAAAAGGGGCTGCTACTTTACTTGCAATTTTCTTTTTTTTTTTTTTTTTTTTTTTACTTGCAATTTTCTATTTAAACAATCTGAAGTAAATGTGGCAAAAATAAATAAATTTTGAAAAATCTGAAGAAAAAAGTACTGTTTTAATATGTAAAATTATGACACCAAAGAATGCTCAAACTACCGCACAATTGCACTCATGTCACACTCTAGTAAAGTAATACTCAAAATTCTCCAAGCCAGGTTTCAGCAATACGTGAACCATGAACCGCCAGATGTCCAAGCTGGTTTTAGAAAAGGCAGAGGAACCAGAGATCAAATTGCCAACACCCGCTGGATCATCAAAAAAGCAAAAGAATTCCAGAAAAACATCTATTTCTGCTTTATTGACTATGCTAAAGCCTTTGACTGTGTGGATCACAACAAACTGTGGAAAATTCTGAAGGAGATGGGAATACCAGACCACCTGACCTGGCTTCTGAGAAACCTGTATGCAGGTCAGGAACCAACAGTTAGAAATGGATATGAGTGCTCGCTTCGGCAGCACATATACTAAAATTGGAACGATACAGAGAAGATTAGCATGGCCCCTGCGCAAGGATGACACGCGGATTCGTGAAGCGTTCCATATTTTTTTAAAAAAAAAAAAAAAGAAATGGATATGAAACAACAGACTGGTTCCAAATAGAAAAAGGAGTACATCAAGGCTGTATACTGTCACCCTGCTTATTTAACTTATATTCAGAGTACATCATGAGAAAGCTGGGCTGGAGGAAACACAAGCTGGAATCAAGATTGCAGGGAGAAATACCAATAACCTCAGATATGCAGATGACACCACCCTTATGGCAGAAAGTGAGGAACTAAAGAGGCTCCTGATGAAAGTGAAAGAGGAGAGTGAAAAAGTTGGCTTAAAGCTCAACATTCAGAAAACTAAGATCATGGCATCCAGTCCTGTCACTTCATGGCAAACAGATGGGGAAACAGTGGAAACAGTGGCTGGCTTTATTTTTGGGGGCTCCAAAATCACTGCAGGTGGTGATTGCAGCCATGAAATTAAAAGACGCTTACTCCTTGGAAGGAAAGTTATGACCAACCTAGATAGCATATTAAAAAGCACAGACATTACTTTGCCAACAAAGGTCCGTCTAGTCAAGGCTATGGTTTTTCCAGTGGTCATGTATGGATGAAGCTGAAACTCCAATACTTTGGCCACCTGATGCGAACAGCTGATTCACTTGAAAAGATCCTGATGGTGGGAAAGATTGAGGGCAGGAGGAGAAGGGGACGACAGAAGATGAGATGGTTGGATGGCATCACCAACTCAATGGACATGGGTTTGGGTGGACTCCAGGAGTTGGTGATGGACAGGGAGGCCCGGCGTGCTGCGATTCATGGGATCACAAAGAGTTGGACACGACTGAGTGGCTGAACTGAACTGATGACACCAAAAAATACTTTTTGCAATTTATAAGTTTATGTTGTTACTCATGCATCATTATTACCCTTATTATGCTTTATAATAATAAAATCTTTTTAAAGAAAACTTTATTTTAGTACCTTTAATGGCACTGCCCCTCCTTTTTGAACAAAGAGACCTACATTTTCATTCAGCACTTGGCTCTACAAATAATGCAGCTGGTCCTGCTAATAGTCATTTGAAACGTCACCATTTGAATCTGGACATTAATTTGAAACAAAAGGAGATCCTTTCACTATGAAGAAAATTAAGTGTGGCATGTAAACAGGATCTAGCATCTGGCAGTGGTCCTTGCTGCCCACCCTTCTGGTAGGAGAAGATGACTAACTGATGAGAAAGATGAAGGAAAGAAAAAGTCTTTCTCTGAACATACATCTTACAAAGTCAAACTCAATACCTTGAAAAAGAAATAGAACTAGTGGTTGAATTCAAGAATGCACATAGAAAAATATAGTCCCTACCTATAAATAACTTGTTAATTGGCAACACGAGTTAAATACATAAAACAAAACAAAATCAGATGAAAAGTCTTACTTGAGAGCTAAATTAAATATAAACCAAGAGACTATAGACAAACTATAGACTACCAAGAGACTACTACAAACTATAGACTACAAACTATAGACAACGAGGACTCTGATGAGAGAGGAGCCAATGTTTTAAATCAGAGGAGTTCCTAAGATCTAAGATTCAAGGAATTTTTCTTATGGATCAAGATGGAGATGAGCTGGTAGCTGGCACAGAAGGAAGCAATACAGACTGTTATTTTCCTCAAATATTAAAATGCTAGATGGTTGCCCATAATCATCACTCTTATATTATGTCAACGTACAGAAAGCACAGTTGATAGGCCAAGTGGGATTTAGGGTTCTTGGTCTGCCACTAATTATCTACATAACACAGAGCAAATGTAGCCACTTTTTTTCCTAATCTGAAAACTGAAGGAACTGTAGATAAGATAGTCTTCCCACTCACAGGATTATATAGAGATAACATACGTGAAAGTGCTTTGGAAAAATAAAAAGTAGTAGTCAGAGCCTTAAATTATACATTCCAGCACCTAGAAGAGCTGCTTTATGTTAAAAAAAGAGAAAGAGAGAATGGGTTTCCTGTGATTTAACAAAGACTATAATTTCAGTGGAGTGATCATCAGTAGTATTATCTCCTGAAGCATTCTTAAAAAAGTATCTATCAAATGCTGAATAACAAAAATACCAGTAATTACTGAGTTGTCCTCAAATCTCTCCTAAACTGAGCACAGTCATGATAAACAGCTAACACAGAAGTAGCTGACCAACGGAAAACTGCAGTGGTGAACACTCTGGATTAGAATCCAAAATAAATACCAAATTGTTTAAAAATAGCTTCATGATTTCGAAAACACTAAAATACAAACACACAAAATTCTTCAAGTTATTTGGGTAAATTATGATAAACATGACAAAAATATCCTGAATCTTAAAATCAGACATGAATTTTCCCAAGCTATCTCTTCAATCTTTATAGCAAAGTTTCTTCCTAGGGAATCTGTAGAACCTAAGTGAAACTGCAAGGTTTGTTTCCGGGACACAGTTATGTAGCCTTGTATATATTTCTGTATTTTGAAATATTCCATTTAAGCATTTGTAAAATAGGATAATAATCTCTCCTCTGCCCATTGCATGGTGCTTCAAAAAAAAAACCGAGTGTGAAAATGTCTTGAAAACAATGAGGGAGACATATTTCTTCCAGTTTTCATTATGATCTAAGATTCTGGAATCTTGTCTGGAAAAAGTCAGAGGTAGTGAGCAGGGGGAAATCTAAAAAATCCTTCATTTAAGGCTATAATGAATAATAAAAGGACAGAATACTCATTAGTGGACTTTGTTAGAAATAACGCAAAAAAGAACTAAAATTAATGACTATTAACCTGTTAGCAACCAGCTCCTGGTTACCAGAAATCTCTGTCTAGTCAAAAATTAATAAGTGTTATGTTGCAGGGGAAGAGAGGGATAAATTAGGAGTTTGGGATTAACAGATACACGCTACTATATATAAAATAGATAAACAACAAGGACCTACTCTATAGCACAGGAAACTATATTCAAAATCTTGTGATAACCTTTAATGGAAAATAGTCTGAAGACTATATACATGTAACTGAATCACTTGCTATACACCTAAAACTAACACAACATTGTAAATTAACTATACTTCAGTTTCTAAAATCCTATGTATTTAAAAAATAAATCCACTATAAAAAAGAAGTGTCATATTGCATACATGAAACAAACTTATGCAAAAATATCTGAATATTTAAACAAAGTGTTGTTGCCCTCAAAATAACCACACTTTTTTTTTTCAAACTAGACAACTCCCCTTCTTCACTGTTCAAAATACTTTTAGATCTGCTTCAAATTTTATTTGTAAACCAAAATAGTATTATCCAGAATTGCCCCCCCCACAAAGAGTTTTGGTTCCTTCCAAAAATCAAATCTGTTCTTAAAGACTGACATCTTGCTTTCATTGGGGATTATTCAATAGCAGGGGCTACAGGCTTCAATCATAGGTTATCACAAAAGTTGATGTTCAAACTGCTTTAGCAGTGGCAACTTCAATGTTAACATTTGTATAATTTTGAGAAGGAAATGGCAACCCACTCCAGTATTTTCGCCTGGAGAATTCTGTGGACAGAGGAGCCTGGCAGGCTACAGTCTACGGGGTCGCAAGAGCCGGACGCGACTAAGTGACTAAGCACACCTATAGTTGTACAGGTAACTTCCTCGGAGAGATCCAACAAATTGCCGTTTTGTTCTACTGTTAATCGGTCATGTTCCGTCACAGTGACACTGCCCACATCCATGTCTGTATCCTGAGGTGTGCAGATCTGTATTTGTGAGCTTGTGTCCATCAGTGGCAGCTGGCATTCTTTAATACCCTTGAGACTGCTAGATGACCTGAAAAAGCTCATACAAATTTGACCCTCAAGCAAAGGCTTTATTAGTGTGAAAAACTGGCTTTACCTACTGGTAATTCCTCTTTATCTCATTGCCCTGTTTTTTTAATTTTTTAACACCAAAAAGATTTTGTATTGGGGTACAGCCAACTAACAATGTTGTGATAGTTTCAGATGAACAGCGAGGGACTCAGCCATACATACACATGTATCCATTCTCCCCCAAAGCCCCCTCCCATCCAGGCTGGCACATAACATTGAGCAGGGTTTCATATGCTATACAATAAGCCTTTGTTGGTTATCCATTTTAAATACAGCAGTGTACATTACCTTCCCAAAGTCTGTAATCATCCCTACCCCCTGGCAACCATAAGTTCCTTTTGGAAGTCTGTGGGTCTCTTTCTGTCTCCTAAGTTCATTTGTATCATTTCCTTTTACATTTCACATATAAGGGATGGCTTATGCTGTTTCCCCTTCTCTGTCTGACTTACCTCACTTAGTAGGACAATCTCTAGGCCCCTCCATGTTGCTGCAAATGCGTTGCTCGGTCTTCATGTTCATCATACCACTGATGATTTATCTCAGATTATCTTCATTCTGTTTGTTCCTTCTCCCTATTAAGACTCTAAGCTCCACTTGAGTAGGATTCTCTGGGTCCTTCTCCGCTCCAGAGCCCAAGGCCTGGAACATAAAAAAAAGCTTAAACTAAAAAAAAAAAAACAAAAAAACTTAAACTATTCAGGAGAGAGAGAGAGAGGGCTCCCAGGTCTGGGCTGAGATTTTATTCACTTCTCTGTGAAATAAGTTGCCTGGTGGTTCCATTTACACAATCAAAAACAGGTGAGGGAGCCAAGGATCAGCTGGTCTCCCTTCCCTAGCCAACCCCCTGCATCCACACCCATCATCTCTGCCAGTTCCTACTGGACTCATAACTACATCCTTTGATATACCTTCTCAATCTTAAAGTACGATGAAAATACAGCTTCAAGGCAAGGATTCCAGCCATTGTCACCCTTTCTGCATAGGAATCACGGAGCTGCCAAGGAAACCCACGGCTATGGTATCAGCCTGAGTCTTCTTTTGGCTCTCTGGCTCCTGCAGTGGGGTGGGGAGAGAGAGAGAGAGAGATTAGCCACTACCTCCACGGTAGCTCATACTTACAGTCACCTTGGGGGTGGGGGATCATGTTAAAAATGGCTTCCTAAATGCAAACGTTTAAAATTAAATGTGCTCGTGTTCGGACATTTCTCCATTTTTAAAGATATTGGGAGTCCCAAGAAATGGAACTGGCTTGGGCACTGTCTACCTCGAAAAGGTCCTGAACAAGATGTAAAGTTCTAGCTTCTAGTTACTTGACCTTGAATATATTTTTGAAACTTTGACCACCTAGTTTAATCATTTATAAAACGGAATCATCATCTCTACCCCGCCTATTGCACGGTACTGTTCAAAGGGCCAAATATGGGAAGACCGCGGAAAGCGGTGAGGAGCGCCCCTGGGAGGAGCTTCGGGAGCACCGCCCGCCTCCCCGGCGGCTCCGGGCCTGGGCCGAGCCTCCCGCCTGCGTAGCAAGAAGTGCGTGTCTGGCTCTGTTCTTGTGGCCACCAGCTACCCAATTCCGAGATGTTAAAGGTGATAACTACTATCACCACTGTCTTTTCACCTTTGGTAGCCATCCTTCCAACAGAAGGGGCTGAAATAAACTGGCCTTTTTGACTGTCACTTATTTTATGGAACGAAGAGCTCACCATTAACCCCAGAGAAATGAACAGAGGGTGGAGCTAAAAGGAAAAGGCAGCGTGTTCGCTGAGAAATGGGCGTTTTTAAGTCGATGGCTAGTGAACTAAAAAAAAAAAAAGAAGAGTCTTCATGCTTCTAGCCATTGTGGATCACAGGTGACGGCCTCATCTCTGTCCTCCTCAGAACTAGTCAACTGTAGCCAGTCTATTATTACAAGCAATTGAAAGCATCTGACACAAGGAAAGGAAAATGAAGGGGGGTGGGGGTGGGGAGGAGGCCAAAGAAAGTCAATTTGGTCTGCACGTGCTTAACAAATAATAAAAGGGGGGAAAAAATGAGTGTCTGTTTTGAGTTTGACAAGGACTAGAATAAAGCAAGAGGCTGAAGTATTTATTAAAATGTCCGCTCTCTTCAAAACCTCCTAAGTAAATAATTTCACCAGTTTTCCTTAAATAGATATGAACTTGGTTTTTTTCCCAGGTTCTCAAACCTGTCCTTCAGCATAGAGTTTAGATTTCCTTGAGCAGATACTAAATTATATATATATACACACATATTTTAAAAGGCCTGATTTCTAGTTTCTCAAAAAATTGAAACACGTGGCAACGATGGACATGAAACACGTGGCAACGATGGACATCCGATCTTCTGTCCTCTACCCCTCCTTTCTCCCCTCTCTTCTCCTGTCCTCCCCTTTGCTCCCCTCTTTTCTGTGGTGGGGAAAGCTTCTACCCCACTTTCTCTCCCCTCTCCCGGCTTTCTCTCACAGTCTCTCTCCTGTTCTCTCTTTAAAAACCTGAGTCCCTCTTATTTATTTAGACTTCCTGCCTGGCCCCACTGACTTGTGAATTTTTTACCCCAGACCATGAGGCGGATAGTGTCTTTGTTTGGATTTCCTTTATTTACACTACATTTTAAAAGCTTTTCCTGCTTCTGAGTTTTTGTCTTAATGTCAATATAATATGACCACCTTAATAGTAAAAGACTAGGAAGACAGACTTTATTTAAACATATTTCGGGGATGTAAACAGAGAATGCCTTTGCTTTGTGTAAATAGAACAAAGACATTAGAATTGTGAATGGAAAATATATATACTAATAAAAAAATTAGCAAATTTCACCAAACTCAGAAATCCATTCAAATGAATCTGTAGATAAGAGAACCTGATTTTATTAAGCTTCTAACTTGGAGGAACTCATTTTACAGTGACAGAGCATAATAAACTAGTTTTTTTTTTTAAGGGTATGCTTATGTAATTGAATATTGCACCAGTTACATGGTGGGGCTACCAGTACCACAAATGAAGTCCCTGGTTGTAGATCAGGACCTCCTAAATTTGGAATCACTTTGGATGCCTTAAAAGAAAAAAAATGTCTAACTCTACTCCAACAGTTTAGGATTTAATTGGCATGCAGTGTGGCCTGGACATTGGGATTTTAAAGCTTCCCAGGTGCTTCTAAAATGTGAGAAAATTTTAGAAGCACCGCTGTAGCTGTTGCTTTGGCTATAACTAAATCTTAGTGCTACTGCTTCATAAAGCCAGCCTTATTTGTTGAAAATAAAATCATCTGCATATTCCCAAGGCTGAAGGGAGAGGCAACTCCTCCCAAAAGGTGCAATATGTCACTAAACTCAGGATCTGAGAGAACAGCTGGCCACAGGGCAAATCTTTTTACCCCAAAGGAACTATCTGATCCATCAAGATAATTTCCACAGCCCTACCAAGACTCTGACAAGTTAGTTCCTGAACTGAGCTTTGCTATCCCCATTTGTAAAACGGAAACAGTAGTACCTTCTTTTGAAGGTTGTTCTAAAGATAAATAAGATCATGTATGTGAAGTAATATTTGGTTCTTAATAAATAGTAACTATTTTGAAAAATTCAGTATTAGTGATTTTAGTTGTTCCCCAAAGCCATCGCCAATAATTCTAGCTAGTATTAATCTCGCCTCCCTTATGTTACAAAGCACAGCAATTTCAAATGATTTTGTATTGCTCTACAGTTGTTCAGTGAATGTGGTCTTACTGGCTAGACAAGAATTATTTGCAAGAAAGGGAAATTAAACTGATCATTTAACAGCAATGATAAAACCCGTGTGCTTCTCACACAATTGAATACAGCATGTTAAGTTGAGAGACTTGGCCCTAAAGTTCTTAGAGGAAACGGGCCGTGACTTGTAAGGTGGTGTCCAGGCCCCCAGGGAGTCAGGAGATGGGCGGGAACTGTGGATCCACATTTTCCTTCTCAAAGGCAGACTAACCTGTATTGTGTGTATTACTTTTTTTGCTGCAGCTGTAACAAATTACCAGAAACTTGGTGTCTTATACAACACAAATTCATCTCACAGGTCTGTATGTTATGACAGGTAACAGAATATGGCTCCCCCAAATATGCTACTGTGGCATATTGATTATTTTGAGCTGTAGGCACTTGCAAAACAGCAAAGGCAGGGAGAGGCTTTTTTCTGATCTCCCCTTATCTGCCTAAAGACAGGACTTCCAAAAGGAACTCAACTGGGATAAATTCCCCTCCCCAAGAGTTTCCTTAGCCGGGGAGGAGACTAGTGGCTGACATCACACCCAGACAGACTTTGTCACAAATGCGACAAATGTCCTGTCTCACATCTGTACTCCCAAGGGCCTATTTATCTTTCATAAGAATTCTTTGCTCTCCCCTAGGAGGTATACACCCCCACCTCCCCTTTCCCTGTTAAGATGGTATTTAATGCTGAATCGTAAAGCTACCTCTTTTAATTACTCATCTTCCTGGCTATTTTCTGAGTTATGTGAATGCTAAGTCACTTCATTACCTGCCACCTGACCTGCCTCCTCAGAAATCTGTATGCAGGTCAAGAAGCAACAGTTAGAACTGGACATGGAACAAGACTGGTTCCAAATCAGGAAAGGAGTACGACAAGGCTGTATATTGTCACCCTGCTTATTTAACTTATATGCAGAGTATATCATGCAAAATGCTGGGCTGGATGAAGCACAAACTGAAATCAAGATTGCTGGGAGAAATATCAATAACCTCAGATATGCAGATGACACCACCCTCACGGCAGAAAGCGAAGAACTAAAGAGCTTCTTGATGAAAGTGAAAGAGGAGAATGAAGAAGTTGGCTTAAGATCATGGCATCTGGTCCCATCACTTCATGGCAAATAGATGGGGAAACAATGGAAACGGTGAGAGACTTTATTTTTGGGGGCTCCAAAATCACTGCAGATGGTGACTGCAGCTATGAAATTCAAAGACGCTTGCTCCTTGGAAGAAAAGCTATGGCCAACCTAGAGAGCATGTTAAAAAGCAGAGACGCTACTTTGCCAACAACAGCCCATCTAGTCAAGACTATAGTTTTTCCAGTGGTCATGTATGGATGTGAGAGTTGGACTAGAAAAAAAAGCTGAGTGCTGAAGAATTGATGCTTTTGAACTGTGGTGTTGGAGAAGACTCTTGAGAGTCCCTTGGACTGCAAGGAGATCCACCCAGTCCATCCTAAAGGAGATCAGTCCTGGGTGTTCATTGGAAGGACTGATGCTGAAGCTGAAACTCCAATAGTCTGGCCACCTGATTCGAAGAACTGACTCAATGGAAAAGACCCTGATGCTGGGAAAGATTGAGGGCAGGAGGATAGGGGGATCACAGAGGATAAGATGGTGGGATGGCATCACTGACTGGATGGACATGAGTTTGTGCAAGCTCTGGGAGTTTGTGATGGACAGGGAAACCTGGCGTGCTGCAGTCTGTGGGGTGGCAAAGAGTTGGACGCGACCAGCGACTGAACTGACTGAAGTCTCTTCAGTCATGTCTGACTGTCTGACGCTACGGACTGTAGCCTGCCAGGCTCCTCTGTCCGTAGGATTTTTCAGGCAGGAATACTGAGTGGGTTGCAATGCCCTTCACCAGGAGGTCTTCCCGACCCTGGGACTGAACCCACATCTCCTGTGTATTGGCAGACAGGTTCTTTACCACTAGTGCCAATTGGGAAGCCCATCTCCTGAGGTATACATGATAATAAACGTCTGTTTGTTTTTCTCCTGTTAATGTCTTTTAATACAAGAGGGCTCAGCTAAGAACTCTCAGAAAGTTAGAGGAAAAATCATTTTTTCTTCTCTATAGTTAGAAATAGGACATGGATCCCACCTATTTAAGAGCAAGGTGCTGGCAGGACACATTCCTTTCTGGGAACTCAAGAGGGACCTTAGTTTCTCGAGTCCGCTTTCCTTCACTCTCGGCTCCCTTTCTGCTTTTTCAAAGCCGACAAAGTGAAGCAGCGTCCTTCACCACGCAGCTGATTCTCTGGTTCTCATTTCCAGAGCCGCAGCTCTGCCTTTGTCTCCTCTGTCTCTCACGCTTTGAAGGACGCTTGTGATTAAAATGGGCCCACCAGGATATAATTCACAGTCCACTCCCTACATGAAGGGAGTGGACTAATCACTAATCACTAGCTGATTAGTGATTTATTCCATCTGCCCCTCTGCCATGTAACGAACATTCACATGGCAGTGGCTATGGGAAGAGGTGTCTAACTAGATTGCCAGATAGGTTGCAGTCAGTAATCATTTTACCATTCCATTCAGTCAAACGTGACTGTTATCCCAGTTCTCAGGGTTAGGAGGTAGACCTCTTTGGGGAGCACTGTTCTGCCTGTCCCATTTAGAACTCATCCCAAGGAGTTAATTAGGACCAAGAGTTTATAAAGAAGTAGGTCCTGGTACAAGATGGGTTACATGACAGTAACCGACAAAGTCGTTTCGCTGACAGGACAATCAGGCCCCTTCTCCTCTATACCTGATCCATGGCAGACGCTGCTAAGCATACTCTCAGGATCCTTCTCCACACAGCATAATAGGTAATCACCAGTACAGTCAAACAGACTTGGCAAGCAAACTGAAATCTATTTTCCATACTAAAACTGAACAAACGTAGTGGAAACAGACTTTCTCTCGGGGCCTTTTTTGGTATAACTTGCTGATCTGATGTTTTTAAATTGGCAGACAAAAGGAGTCCCAGCTGGCCTAAATAAAGAGATCATAATATGACAGTAAAATAAATGGAATAATTTATTCAATCCTTGACAGAAGTCTCTTTCTATGATACTTTGTAGAGCACTCAAATAGTAACTAAAAAAGTCTGCATTTATTAATGGCCCTGCCCACACAATGCAAAGCCTTCTCTTGAGATTTTTTTGAAAATGAATTTTTTTTTCCTAAGAGGATATTTTGCTTAGATAAATATTTGACTGTGTGCTTATATGTAGATATTTGAAAGCTTTTAGTATTTCTAAAATAGAACATTATGATCTTTTACATGCAATCCATAATTGTGGTAGTGAATTTTGGAAAAACAAAGAAGAAACAAAAAAGGAAAACCACATAGAATTCTGTCAGAAGTACAGTCTGGTTCTCATTCTGCCAGATATGTTTACATTCATTTATTCATTCAACACATTTTTATTGAGCCTTTGTGCCACGCAGTTTTGTTGTTGTTCAGTTGCTCAGTCGTGTCCAGCTCTTTGCAACCACATGGACTGCAGCACGCCACCTCACCATTTCCCGGAGTTTGCCCAAATTCATGTCCACTGAATCAGTGATGCCATCCAGCCATCTCATCCTCTGCTGCCCTCTTTTCCTCTTGCCCTCAATCTTTCCCAACATCAGCATCTTTTTCCAATGAGTCAGCTCTTCACATCAGGTGGCCCAAGTATTGGAGCTTCAGCATCAGTCCTTCCAATGAGTATTCAGGGTTGATTTCCCTTAGGATTGACTGGTTTGATCTCCTTGCAGTCCAAGGGGCTCACAACAGTCTTCTCCAACATCACAGTTCAAAAGCATCAGTTCTTTGGCATTCAGCTTTCTTTATGGTCCAACTCTCACATCCGTACATGACTACTAGAAAAACCATAGCTTTGTCTATATGAACCTTTAAGTGTATATTATGGGGAAAAAAATAAACAGACAAAAATCTATTCCCTCAATGAACTCAGTTATGTACAGAGAAAAAAAAATTACACCAAAAATGATACTATATTTTTCAAATTGTTTGTAACTCACTTTTTTGATATGCTAGTTTTTTTTTCTTTAAACGAGTCCTCTAATTTTGTCAGGCTTTTGTAGTTTTCCCAACAGTCTTGATCGCTCCAAGAGACAGGATGATTGTAGATTGCTACATAATTGGCAGTTCAGTCTTCGGTCTTGACCCCTCCTTCTAAGATGTGATGCTATGTGATCAGGAAGAAACCTCCCACAAAGAGAATGCTGTGAAATCGTACGCCACAAAAGATGACCTAGGAAACTGAAGAGAACTTCATTCTATCTGCTTCCAGTCATCCATCGTTGTACTGTGTGTCTTCCTAAAGCTTAGTAGCTTAAGAGAACAGTGGTCATTTTACTATTATTAACTCTAAACAGTTCTCATGATTTACTCAACTCAAGGGGCAAGCTCCCCTTCTCGGAACTTGTTTTTCATGCAGCCTGACAATTCTGGGTACTGGAGTCACCTTCTATGTTTCTCCACTCACACGGCCCATTGCTTATGGCCGTTGGCTAGGACGTCAGCCAAAGCTGTGGTCTGGAGCACTCACACACAGCCTCTCCGTGTGGCCTGCCTTCTTTGAACAACGTGGTTGGAACACAGGTGGAAGCTGTAGCATAGCCTTCTATGCGGTAGCCTCACAAGTCACATAGGGTCACTTCCCCCATCGTTACAGGCCCGTCAGATTCAAGAAGAAACAGAGATGCCCTTTCTTAACAGGAGGAGCATCAGCATCACATTGTAAGGGGTGGATTGTGGTGAGCATCTTTGGAGAATGCAATCTGCCACAGGTCTCAAACACCTTACACCGTTCACCCATATGATTAAAATCAGGGAGAGCAAACTTCCAGGATCACTATAAGTTTAAGAAGAAAAGTTCTATCACTATCCAGACTCTCTAAAAAATGCAACTCAAAGATTCATTTTAGTTAAAAAAAAAAAATTCCAATAATTGAATAACCAACTAGTCTGCCATTCCCTACATTTATCTTATGGATCCCACTTAAGAGTATTGCTACGTGTGTGCTAAGTTGCTCTAGTCATAACCAAATCTTTGCAACCCTATGGACTGTAGCCTGCCAGGCTCCATAGGATTCCTGGCAAGAATAAAAGTGGATCGCCATTTCCTTCTCCATTAAGAGTATTAATTGATGATAAAATGACTTGATCAGATTTTTTTGTCTTTAATTTACAAAACTCACCTTGAGAAAGTGACACATAGAGAAATAATCTTTCCTATGTATGAAGCATGGGAAGAACCGTGAGCTAAATTTGTCATCCATGGCTATTAAAATTATAAAGTAAGTTAATTTAAGAAAGCTGTTAAATGGGTTCCAGACATCTGCGGGATCTCCATGTACATCACTGTGAAGAGATAAACACATTAAATCAATCAGATTACTCTTACCTAAAAAGCCAGATAAGAATTTAGAGAAATAATTAATACTTGGTAAAACAACCATTTACAACAGCCCAAGACATGAAACGTCTACTAACAGAGGAAAAGATAAAGATGATGTGGTGCACGCTAAGTTACTTCTGTCATGTCCAACTCTTTGTGACACCATAGCCCACCAGGCTCCTCTGTCCATGGGATTTTCCTGACAAGAATACTGGAGAGGCTTGCCGTGCCCTCCTCCAAGGGATCTTCCGAACCCAGGGATCGAACCTGCGTCTCTTAAGTCTCCTGAATTGGCTGGCAGGTAGGTTCTTTACCACTAGTGCCACCTAGGAAGACCATATATATGTATATATATTATATATATATAATGGAATATATATAACATGGAATTTCACTTAGCCGTTCAGTTCAGTCACTCAGTCATGTCCAACTCTTTGCAACCCCATGGACTGCAGCATGAAAGAATGAAATATTGCCATTTGCAGCCACATGGATGGACCTAGAAATTAGCATACTAAGTGAAGTAAGGCAGAAAGAGAAAGAAAATATGATATCACTTATATGTGTAATCTAAAAAAAGATACAAAACAGAAATAGACCCAGAGACAGAGAAAACAAACATGATTACCAAAGAGGAAGGGGGAGAGGGATAAATTAGGAGACTGGGATTAACAGATACACACATTAGTAGATACAAAACAGATAATCAACAAAGACCTGATATATAGCACAGGGAACTCTACTGTGCTACAAACTCTATTTTGTAATAATCTATATGGGAAAAGAATCTGAAAAAGAATATATATGTGTATAACTGGATCCCTGTGCTATACACCTGAAACTAACATGACATTGTAAATCAACTATACTTCAATATATAAAGAAAGGAAAAAGTAAAGAAAATACTTGCTAAAATGAATCAACATTTTACCCTTTTATTTCAATTCTTAATGATATATCTGGTTCAAATACTATGTACTCATGTCATACTAGCTATTTAGGAAATAAAGTAATATTAAAATAATCAATACTCTGTAAGTTTAATAGTACAAATAAAATCCTATTATAGTAAATACCATTATGAAGAAGTATACTCTAGAGCAGCTATTTATACTATAATACTATAGTAGACTATCCACTACATCACTGCACTATTGATCTAATCTCAACACACTTTTCCTGTTGCTTAGCCAAAAGAGTTACTTTACAGGTTCATAATGGATTCCTGTGGAGGGAAGAATCAAGCTGGATGTTAGCTGAATGCCACTCGTTTCTTTTGTCTGGATGTCAAGAAGCACTGACTTCTTTCCATGTTGTATGAATTCTCAAATCCTCACTCTAAAAGTCAACATAAAGAAGGAAACATGCTTTCTTTCTGAGTTCAGTCCTTTTTCCCTATTAATTCACAACAGTGAATATTTTTTAATGATTTTACTTATTTATTTATGGTTGTGCTGGATTTTTGTTGCTCAGAAGTTTCAGCTCCCGATTTCTAGAACACAGGCTCAATAGTTGCAGAGCACAGACTTAGTTGCTCTGTGTCATGTAGGATCTTTCCAGATCAGGGATTAAATCTGTGTTCCCTGCATTGGCAGGCAGATTCTTTACCACTGAGCCACCAGGGAAGCCCCACAATGAATATTAATTGTTTCTTTCAAATCTGTTTCTAATCATGAGTTCATTAAAACTGAAGTTCTTGTTTTAAATTTTGTTTATTCTCTAGAGGGCATCAGAATGCAGGTTGACTCCTGAGATCTCCAAGAACATTCTGCATTAATTAGTTGATAAAATCAGCCTAAGAAATCTGAGATTTTGTGCATGATGTGCTCAACTTTATGAACTTAATGGGCCATTTCACTTAACAAGGGGGAAAAACAGATGAGAGAAAACTGTCACAAACTAGCAAAGTTTTGTCCTCTATTATTTTTTTGGTTCAGAGGTTTGGGTTTAGTTTGGGTTTGGTCTTGCTGGTGAAAGGACCGTTCTCACACATATCAGGAGCTTGTTCACCAACATTGCCCTGACAAAGATACCTGGGCCAAAACCCTATTTTCCTGGAATCGCAGCCTTTTCTCCCCATCACTAAAGACAGTTTAGGGAACTCACACCACCCAGGTTTCTTTCCAGGAAACTCCATTTCTTTCTTGAATCATACACTTACACAGGGAGAGGAAATGATGAAAAAGTTTTCTTTCTGTTCTCAGAATAGACTGATTGTGTCTGTGGGTCCATGCGTGGGGACTGGAATCCCTTGTGGGCTTTCTAGGGTCTTTAGTGAATAGTCTTCGTCTTTTATTATTTAGAATTTCAAATGATCTAGAAGAGCTCATGAATCTTGAATTGTTTGATACTGTAACTACCATAGTGACCAGTTGTTTTCCTCCAGATACTGCAAATGTATAAACTACATGATAATCATATATTAACCACTTTTTTATACATCTGCTTAGGCCTTCTTAGGTCACAGAAGCATAATGGTTTAGTGAGACAAGAGTCATCGTTTCTTTTGATGATATAAAATAGGGGAGAAGAAAGAATATTAGTTAGATTGATTCATTCCCAGTTTTCCAAATCTGTCATAAGTATCAAGGTTTCACTTCATAGGCATTCAATACTTATATCTGGGAAATCAATTTCTAAAACCAGAGTAAATCGGCCTTTTCATGATGGGCCTTACTCTGGTTTGACTTCATATGTTTTCCCACATTTTGTTCATTCACTCTGCCAACATTCATGAAGTACCTAATATGTTCCAAGCCTGTGCATTAGGCTGGGAGCTGAAGACAAGTGAAACAAAAAAACAAAATTCCTGGTCCTCAGAGAGTTTAAAATTTAGCAGGGAAACTGACGATAACCAGTCACAAGACAATGTGTTTACACAGGATGCACTTGAAGAATGGCTTATGCAACAAACATTCCAGACACCCTACAAGGTGGTAGGAATAGAACAGGTAACAACAACAACAAAGACACAAACTCTGTCTCTGTGAACTTTAGTCACGGAGATAGGCCTGAATGAGACGTAACACAGATATAGGTCGAATATTATAAAATTTAGAACCCTTTCAACTCCAAGTAGCCAAAAACCCAGCTCACACTGGCATAAGCCAAAAAAGGGCATTTATGGATTCATGTAATATACAAAACAAGGGCTAGTTGAAGCGGGGATTGGTATAGAGGTACCTGGTACCTCGCCTTATTTCAGCCCTGCTTTTACCTGTTTGGGTTCATCCTCACACTGAAATCCACTAGTAACAGAACAGTGTTTCTCTTCTCCCAACAAGTACCCTGGACGTGAAGCTCAGCAGGCCACCTTCCCTAAGCGGCTCCTGCTCAGGGCACGTGGGCGCCTGGTGGGCGGGGCCAGCGTCACACGTGAGGCCTCGGAGGGGGGGGCTGGGCCGGTTCCCGGGACGCCTGCGCAGTGAGAGAGGGGAGGCGGGTCAGGCCCCCGAGCCAAGAGGGGCTGCCTTACCGCAGGGGGTCTGGACACTGGCGGCCAAAGCCCACTGGCCACGCTGCACGGCCGTTTCCAGTCCAGTCCAGTCTCCATGTGCGGTCCTACTCCTGGGGACAAACACAGCAGCCGAAATCCCAGCAAAAGCGATTTCCGTCCTTACTGGTGCCTCTCAAAGTCTGCCCAGTGTGATTCGATTGGCAGGCCTGACGCACACCGCGACGATCCCGTTTCCCTTCCCTCTCCCTGGCTCTCATACCCAACATCTCCCCACTGCCTCTCTGCAGCCCTGCTCTCCAGCTCCTGCCCGACGTCCTCTCGACCCGAACTCATGCCCCTGCAGCCCATCCCTCAGTTTCCCAGCCTCCACTCCCCTTGTCTGGATCCACTGCCCCCTCTCCTCTAGTACTTTCCACCTCCAGCGGAGATCTTCCAGGCTTAGCTGTTTCTCAGGTTTTCTCTCCACCGATCACCCTCATCTGCATAATAAAGGTCAGGATACCATTACAAAGTGGGGGGTGGGGGGAGGGATGAACCCATTAACTATGAAAGATTGGACTTTTCAGCTGAAGAAGCGGAGACCATGAGCACTTTTAATGTCTTTTCTTCTGTCTCTGCCATCCAAATAATCACATTCCACAGTACATAATTTCAAACTGTGACAAGAATCTGGAAAGCAGGTAGAGGACATACTGGCGGACGTATGGATTAAGATCTAAAGAATGAACGAGTTCAGCAGGTGAGACGGTGCTCTGAAAAGGAGACACATCATTGGACAAGATAAGCCTGGGGAAGGTAGAACGGAAAAGCGAGAAGAGTGTTCAGAAGGAGGGAGCAGGACGCGGGATGAGGCCAAGGGCTACGTGCAGGTAATCCCCAAGCATTGGACAGCGCAGGAGCAACACCGACGACCCAACAGGAGAGTCTGGCCCAAAAGGCCTGCACAGTTCCCCTGGGTCTCAGGCAGACAACGGAGAGTACTTTTAATAGTGTTGCTAAGCCCCAGGCTTGGAAGAAAGAAATCACTTTTTGAATCCTCTGTGCCTGGGTTGTTACGCTATAGCCATCTGAGTTATGTAAGTGCTCTGAGAAGAAAGAAATGAAAAGTGCCTTCGGCTCAGCGTCTCTTGGCTGAACTTGTTAGTCATCTTTCTGTGATACGCTAAGTCAGAGGAGGAATCGCTGCCAAGATCATTTTGCTGTTATGATTAGTTCAAGTTTCTAATCTTTCACTGCACTGCTTTTGGAGAGAAATTTAATGCTAATAGGGGATAAAAAGTTAACTTGTTTATTTGCTGAAGCGTACAGGGGGCAAAACACCTGGTTTATTTGCCCAGGTGTTTACAGATATGGATGGGTTTAAATCTATCATCTTGCAATTTGTTTTCGAGTTGACTTACCTATTCTTTGTTCCTTTTTTAAAAAATATTTTTCTACTTTCTTTTGGGTTGAGTGTTTTTATGGTTCCATTTTATTTCCTTTGGTAGCTTGTTAAGGTTATTTCCTTTTGTTGCTTTAGGGTTTACAGTATATGTCTGTTGCAGTCAACTTTCAAGAAATAATGTACCACTTCAAACAGAGTATAAAAACCTTACAATAGGACACTTCCTTTTCCCACATCTATGTATGCTATTGTCATACATGTTACTTCTACCTACATTATAAGCCCTAAAATACATCATATACATTGTACTATTTTCTTGTTAAGCAACTGATTATCTTTTAGACAGACTTTCAAAATAAGGAAAAAATGGTCTTTTCTACTTACCTATGTACTTACTGTTTCTATTCTACTGTACCTATGTACTGCTCTTCAATCCTTTAAGTAGCTCCAGATTTCCTTCTAGTATCATTTTCCTTCTGTTTGAGGAAGTTTTTTAACATTTCTTTTGGTTCATGTCTGCTGTGATGAATTCTTTCAGCTTTTATATGCCTGAAAGTAACTTTATTTAACCTTCCTTTTTGAAAGATTTTTTGTTTGTTTTTGAATTCTAGCTTGGCAGATTTTTTTTTCTTTCAGTACTTTAAAGATGTTGATCCACTGTCTTGTGGCTTGCATTGCTTTCTATAAGAAATCTGTGATCATTCTTCCTTTTGTTTCCCCTCTGCATAGATTGTGATATTTCCCCTCTGACTGCTTTTAAGATGTTTTTCATTATCATTAATTTTAAATACTCTGATTACGATGTGCCTTGGTATAGTTTTCCTGTTCCTTATTCTTAGAGTTTGTTGAATTTCTTAGATTTATAGATTCATAGTTTTCATGAAATTTGGAAAATTTCTGGTCAATATTTTAAAATATTCTTTCTGCCCTTCTCTTTCAGGGACTCTCAGTAATGTATTTCATCACTCAAGGTTGTCCTGAAGCTCACCAATGATCTACTGATTTTTTTCCTCACACTCTTGCTTTGGTCAGTATTCAACTGCAGATTTCAGGAGGAGCATCTGCAGTTCTCTAGACTTTTCTTTCTGTGTAGTTTTCTCTTATCTGCTGTTCTGCTGGGGAAGTCCTGGGCATCTTGGTCTCCCTGGACTCTCAACTCCCTCCCCACTACTCAGTGAGAGAGGCAGGCCCTTCCTGGGGCCCCCTCTTCCTTCACCTAGAACTCTCTCTGTGTGCTAAGTGGGAACAGTTGTCCGGATCATTTTCTTTGTTTTCCACTTCTCAGGATGACTGTCCTGAGCTGCCTGATGTCCAATGTCTGAAAACCATTGTTTCATACATTTTTTCCAGTTTTTCCTTTTTTTTTCAGGTAAGGGGATAGATAAATGTGGTCCTTGTTCCATGTTATATGCTGAAAGCTGAAGTTTTAAACTATGTGAAACTGGTGATTCTCAAACCTTTGTATGCACGCGTTAACTGGTAGGCTTACTAAAACACAGGGCATAGTGGTAAAGAACCTGTACATCAGTGCAGGAGACAAGAGAGACAGGGGTTTGATCCCTGGATTGGGAAGATCCCCTGGAGAAGAAAATGGCAACCCACTCTGGTGTTCTTGCCTGGGAAATCTCATGGATAGAGGAGCCTAGTGGGCTACAGTCTATGGGGTCATAAAGAGTCAGACAGGACTGAGCACACACATTTGTCATTCATCATTTGAGTTGTTAATGGGTGCTGTGTGAAAGATGTTTATAGTCGAATAAGGTTAGGGACCTATAACATGTTAATGTATTTTATGAATCTTCCAAGGGGAAGATAAGAATAAGAAGTGTTTTCCAAACTGATTTGACCACAGAGACATTTATTTTGCAAAACATCTATTAGTAACTTGAGAAACTTTATTGCTCCTTGGAAGCTAGTTTGGGAAATACTGGAGCAGACCCTTGGCTTTTGTAAGTTTATTATTAATGTTAGCTATTTGTCAGAAGACATTTCATTGCTGTAATAATTTGTGGTTCTGCTGGAGTGAGTTTCCATTCCCAGGAAGTGAGTCACTCAGCTAATGAATGAACCTGACCACTGCCCATAATCCATACCCTAATTTGCTTAGCTGCTCATCACTCAGTAGCTTTTGTAGTAATAAAAATTTGTTTGCTTTGTGAAAATGACCCTGAGAAAAAAAGTCAGCTATTGGTTTTGGTGGAAGAGAAAAAAAAAGGATTTGGTAGTGTTGGAAGTTATATTAAAAAGGGTGTCTTAGCAATGAAATAGAAGTTTGGGGATAAATTTTAAAGGCCATCTCCTAAATTTGTCAGGGACTTGGCTCTGTATGCAAATAAGCTCATCCGGTAACCTACTCGGAAACCAACAAGAATGATTCATGAATCTCTTTAGTGAGAGACAAAACCTAGCAAGATAAGATGTTACACAAGCAATTGCTGACTGAAGTATAATTCAAGAGAAAGCCAAAAAGCCTGGGCAGGTGTTTCTGTGAAGCCGCAGGAGGTGAAGACACTCATACATAATGAAGTTGGCTTCTAGATTCTAAAGAGAATTTTGTTTTGGTATATTATACTGTCAATAAGGGAGATATGACCTTAGCTGACTATATCTCAAGGAAATGGAATATGTTTCATCCTATGCTAAAGACCTTACAGAAGCCTGAGAAATAAATTTCATGCCTCAGGACATAAAGAAAGTTATAGAGGGAAAAAAATGCTGCTAATCACAATGGTTCTTTTAAAAGAACTTAAATTCATGTTCCTCTTACCCCTTTCATACTCTACTTAGGGCTTTTCTCGGTTAACTTAACGAGTGTTACCAGTATTTATTAAGGACCAGGGGTATGATAGTTATAGGAGTTCAAAGTGTAAAGAAACCAGCGCCCTGCCTACAGGGACCTCAAGGGTGAGGGATGTTTGAATTACTGCAGCCTGACTGATCCACCACAGTTGTGTTCCCACAGGGTCCCTCACTAAAATGTCAACTCTGTAAGGGCAGATATTTGATCCGTCATTGTATTTGTGGAATATACTTTAATTGATTAAATAAATATGCCTTATAATAAAGCTTAAAAACAACTTAGGTATTTCAATATAGAGAATTGAGTCAAGCAAAGAGTTAACACAATGAAATACTAGGCAGTAATAAAAATAAGAAATAGTGTCAGAGGGGAAAAACAAATAGGATAGAGTTATACCAATGAGTTATTAAAGTATCCTGCCTTGTCTAGGTTTATGCTCCAGCTCTCCCCTGCCCACATCTGTAGATGCCCTACCTCTTTAAGGCTCAGCTGAAGCACCACATCCCCTCTCAGGTAGCAAGACTCCTGCATCCCTCCACCCTCAGAATTAGCCTCCTAGAAGATGCTGGCGATCCTTACCCACACACCTAGTGTTTTACCTTCAGTGCTAACAAGTGGATTTCCGACTGCAAGTAGCAGTGTGTCTTTGGTTGAGAAACCTTCTCCAAACCTGGCGAATGCTGCTGTGTCCACTTGCTTGGCGGGCCAGAATGCTGAAGAAGTAACTGCTCCCCATCTGGGCCCCTGTGTTCCTGTATTGTAATGTGTCTCACATTATGCACTTTACTGTGAGGTTTTGTGACTGTCTTGGCTCTTGTAACCTGCAAAATTATTTGAGAACAGACACCTTTAAATACTGTATCTCCCAGAGGCTAACAAAGTATCTTGCATACAGAAAGTGTTTTTAAAAAACTAGATTAATTACATTAATCAAATTGAGTATTTCTAGAAGACAAGCACTGTAGATATCTAATACCTAAATAGTTCACAGCATTCTCTGTGGTATTTAATCAATGAAACTACTTAAGCAAGTTTTTATGAATCACGGTTATTGATTTTAAAATCTTATAATAAAAGTCTTATAATCATTGTTTCAAGTTCAAAGTTGGGCTTTGAGTTTTATATTGAGTATATTTTAACATTTCCTGATTGAAAAAACTCAGCATCCATTGAGGGAAATAGAGGGGATAAGATCTGAATTGAGTCTGTACTTTTTTTTTTTTTGGCCGTACCATACGGCTATGGGACCTTAATTCCCTGACCGGGGATATAGCCCTGAACTCCCTGCAGTGGAAGCTTGGAGTCCTAACCACTGGACAACCAGGAAATCTCTGTATTGCTTAACACAGCATCCAGAAACCCACATGGTCCAACCCCCACTGTCTTTCTCAATTTTATCTTCCATACTCTGGCCACCTTTCCTATGTATACAGCTGTGGAATCTTCATGCAAAAGATTTGTAGTTCATATTTATCTTTGCTTGTTAACCACACTGTGTCATTGTTAATGCACAGATAACAACAATGCAGTGTTCTACAACAATGCAGTGTTCTTATAAAGTGATATGTTCTTATGAAGACATCACTTCATAAGAAAAACTATCATTTGAAAAATGGCAATGAAAGATATGACACATGGCAATGAAAAATGGCAATGACAGTGTGATATGAGGACAAAAAAAAACTCCACATGATAATCCTTCTTGAGATCCCACTTTTGCTTCCCTATCATTATTATATTGTCTTTGAGTCTTTACTAACAAATGTTCAAGTATCTAGGAATTTGATAACATGACCTAAATTTGAATAATGATTTACATGCCTTTCAAAGTTATTTCCCAGGTCTAATCCAGTGGCCAGTATCCTGAAGACGCATATCTACAGGACACAAAAAGGATACCACCTCTATGTCACATATAATCAAAAGAACATAAACAATAAGCATCATTCTTTTAAGAAAAAACACAAGATATACTCATCCTTGGTAGAAATATCAGGTAATATAGAGAAATGAAAAGGCAGTAAAAACACAGTAATATTTCTGATCAAAGCAAAATACTACTAAAATTTTAGTGCATACCACTCCCAACTTTTTTGGTATGGTATTTTTAACATAGATATTTAAAGGGCTCATGGTATGTGCATGTTTTTTTCTCCTCTTTGCACTCAGTCATGTAACACGCCGAACCAGGCACCACACACAGGCTCACTTGACACCCACTCAAGTTCGAACACAGCTTTCCATCCTCCAGAGACTACTAGTAGTAGTAGTGTTAGTCACTCAGTCATGTCAGACTATGTGTGAACCCATGGACTGTAGCCCACCAGGCTCCTCTGTCCATGGGATTCTCCAGGCAAGAATACTGGAGTGGGTAGCCATTCCCTTCTCCAGAGGATCCCTACCCAAGGATCAAACCTGGGTCTCCCACATTGCAGGCAGATTCTTTACCACTGTACCACCTGAGAAGCCCAAAGGCTAGAAAGCCAAACATTTTCAAGACTCCCTTGCAGCCTGGCTTCCACAAATAATTGAGTTTCCACCAAGCCCAGATGGAAGATACATTCCCTGAGCCAGATTTGGAAGGCAAGTGAGTGACATGAAGTGATGATCATGATCAGGGATGGCAGATCTACTGGTAACCGAGACAGAATGCTTACTCTCAGTCTCTAGGATAATAGCCATTGAGAGGTGAGCATGGGCAGACATGGCGTCTCCTTTCACACTGCGCTGTACTGGGCTCAGCTATTGTTCTGGGCTCTATAGCAACACTTGCATCCCTGCTCCTCTCAGAAATTCTGTGGTCTGCAACTAAGAACCCTAATGAATACCTGTGAACGCCTTTTCATGTCAAAAAATACAAGTCAAGAAATATTATATAATTGCCACTAGTAGAATCAGAGAATTCTAGAGCTCAGTGGGAACCAAGCAATCAATTAGACTTAGGAAAATATGCTCAAAGAAGTTAAATAACTCACCCGTTTCCCCAGATGGAGACTGGTGAAGGCAAGACCACATGTAAATCTCCTTATCCCCACTCCATATAAGGAATTTACTCCATGCTTGCGTCCCAGTGAGAAGATGGACAAAATTGGCAGTGCTCCAAGTTAAACTTCAGTGTTTTGTGTTGCATAACACACTCATCCATCATTGGGGAGACGTTAGCCCAAGAAAAGCCACAGTGTGATGTCTTTTTAATGTGTTGCCTCTTCTTTCCATCCACCTCCATACCCCAGCACAGGTCCATCCCCAGAGCTGCTCCCCTGAGTGAAGACCTGCTGACTTAGTCAGGGTGCCATGACCAAACACTGTATCCTCCACTCCAGTTGGCTATGGGGTGGAGCATCTCCTCAGGCTACAGAAGTTTCTGTTTGGTTTGTATGAATGAAGACTTGCTCCCAGGGAGCTAGCGGTCTGTAATGCTCTCAAAGAGGGATACTTCTTTTCGCTCTTCTCTTATGACAGCAAAGATTCATTGTCAAAAGCCTTTGGATCCAAACTGGATCTGAATCCCAGCTCTTCCACTTACTAGCTATGTGACTGTGGGAAAAGTTATTCAATTTCCACAAGTCTCTCACTTTACTTCTTCGTAAAGTGGAAAGAAAGATAATGGCTTTTACAAGGCTGTTCTTTGGACCAGAAGACATATTTCTGTAATGTTTGACATGTAAGGGACATTTTCAGGTGGCTCAGTGGTTAAGAATCCACCTGCCAATGCAGGAGACTTGAGTTCAATCCCTGGGTTGGGAAGATCCCCTGGAGGAGGAAATGGCAAACCACTCCAGTATTCTTGCCTGAAAAATCCCAGGGACAGAGGAGCCTGGCGAGGTCACAGAGAGTTGGACACAAATACTGAGCACACACAATAAATAGTTCTTTTTATTGGGTTGCAATATATGCTGTTAACCTGAAGAGCAGCCAATGGAGTATATATTGACCCTTCCCCATTTATGATTTTATAGCTGAATTTGAGCAGAAGAGTAAGATCACTCCAGGGTAGCCCACTGCCATTTTACAAAGGGTTTAGACGGTTTCTTGAGTCCATATAAACATACATATCTGAGCTCATACCCAGCCATTAACAGGTCACAGGAGTTTGTTTCTGCTGCAGCCCTACAAGTCTTCCACCAAGTGAACATAGGGGCAAATAAATCAAAGCTTGGGTCTTTGAACATACGACATTATTTAAGAATTAGGTATGGAAATTAGGTATTCCCACAATCTCTGGAATGGTGTGAGTCAATAATATTTAAAGTAAAAGCTAAGTCAGCTTTCCCTATAGACATATAAATATACAATTTATAGGAGTTGGGGTGTTTCTAGGTATTAACCTTTTTTCTATAGCTCAACATTTTTCTTATGAGGTGAGAGCTGCAGGACATGACAATTTTTATTTTGTTTTGCAAGAAAAGGTTCATTTTACAAATGACGTTTAATCCCACATGGGAAGAAGATTACACAAAAGTCCTGGCAGGCATATGCCGTAAGTAAGTAATTAAGTGCTGGTCAATTATAGCATTGTGCATTGTTTCCAAAATCAGGTTAACTTTCCTTACATCATTTCCCAGAGAAGCATTACATATATACATATATATATATGATGTTTTAACTGGAAATTTTTATGAGGCTTTCTCTGAAGTTTTGTTCAATGATAAAAATACATATGGAAATCTTGTTTAACAATATTTGAAATGAAATATATACCCAAATGCTGATTCTTAAATCCCAAACTAGACTAATTTTCTAGTCTTTTTCCGAACAGAAGGGAAAAAGTCAAAATACTTTGATAAGCACTACTGCAGATTCTAAAATTTTTTCTTGAAATTTACTGGATAAATATACACTTTTATACAATCTGTAGCAAGGGAAAACTATATGAAAGTTAGAATATATATATATATATATATATATATACACATTTTATTTTCCTGAAATTATCTAGTGTTTCTTATCAAGCATGAGATAATTCTTTGGGGGGGGGGGGTAGAAATAGGTTTCCCAAGTGGTTGTGGCTTTGAGAATTCATTCCCATTTCTCACCAAAACAGTCTTAAGACAGAAGTTAGCATTTGTGTGAAACTTTAGAACTGTGACCTTTCTTAGAAAATTCCATTCTGTGAGTGTACACACAATCACATATTCATTCAACATTGTCTCATAACCAAGAGGTCAAGTAGGGTGAGCCTTGGAAGATGGTAACTGGTTTGGTAATCAGGGCCTCTCCGTGACCACAGGGAGAGGCTCAGGGTCTCTCGGGCGGGTGATGTCAAAGCTGCAGCAAGCACTGGAGTCATTTCGAGCTTGACAGACTATAGAATCTCCTTCCAAGCTCACTCATGTTTTTGTTGGCAACAGGCTTTGACTCCTTGGAGTCTATCAGCTGCAGGCCTCTGTTCTGCACCACGTGGGCCCTCCACGGGCTGCTTGCGTGTCCTCCTGACATGGCTGCTGGCTTCCCCAGAGCCAAGATCCATCCAACAGAGACAGAGATGCAGAGAGAGAGGGATGGGAGTGCAGGACACAGGAGGAAATCACAATGCCTTTTAGGATGTAGGCTGAGAATTATAGACTTTATGCTATTTTCTGGAAGTGAGTCACTAAAACCACCACACACTCAAGGAGAGGAAAATTAAATGCCACCTAATGAAAAATCTAGACAGCATATTAAAAAGCAGAGACATTACTTTGCCAACAAAGGTCTGTCTAGTCAAGGCTATGGTTTTTCCAGTGGTCATGTATGGATATGAGAGTTGGACTGTGAAGAAAGCTGAGCGCCGAAAGATTGATGCTTTTGAACTATGGTGTTGGAGAAGACTCTTGAGAGTCCCTTGGACTGCAAGGAGATCCAACCAGTCCATCCTAAAGGAGATCAGTCCTGGGTGTTCATTGGAAGGACTGATGCTGAAGCTGAAACTCCAATATTTTGGCCACCTCATGCAAAGAGTTGGAAAAGACCCTGATGCTGGGAGGGATTGGGGGCAGGAGGAGAAGGGGACAACAGAGGATGAGATGGCTGGATGGCATCACCGACTCGATGGGCATGAGTTTGAGTAAGCTCCGGGAGTTTGTGATGGACAGGGAGGCCTGGCGTGCTGCAATTCATGGGGTCGCAAAGAGTCGGACACGACTGAGCGACTGAACTGAACTGAACTGAATGAAAAATTAAAGAATTTGTGGACATAGTTTTAAATCACCACAATCAGTTGAGAGTCCTAACTGCAAGTTACAGAAATCCCACCTCAAAATGAAATAAACATCAATGAGAATTCATTTGTTCTTAAAATGAAAAGACCCTGCAAAGTAGACAAACTTTGTGCATCGTTTGTTCAGAGCTCTGGCTCTATTTCTCCGATTCTCTGTGTGTTGAATCATCCTCAGGCTGGTTTCCTACCAGCAAAATATGACTGTAGAAACTCTGGGCCCCATGTATGTGCATAGAGCTTTCCAGACTGAAGAGCACTGGCATCCTCTCAACATCCCAACAGAGTTCAGAGACTCCCCCTGCCGGGACGGGCTTAGGTCGCGTGACTCGCCATGCAAACCAGGGGTTGGAAGGCCTAGATTGGCTCCAGAGCACCCCAAGTCAGGGCTGTGGCAGCTGTTCCCTGAAAGCACATGGACCTCCAAACAGAAACATGGGCCTCTGGGAAAAGGGGAACGGATGCTAGTGAGACAGCCACCAAAACCTACTACAAAACTCAGGGAAGTTTCTGCCAACTTTTAAAAATATGGGGTAGAGAGCATTTTTGTAATTATTGATAGAAAGGGAAGGAAGCAGTAGAAATAGAGAAATTGAAGCGCAAAGTAATATAAGCATGCCAAAGAATGAAAAACACAGGCAGAATGGATATTCTTGGTAAGATGGGAGAAGCCCTGTTCCTCTGTAAACATGGGAGAAAATATGGTGATTCAAGGCAAAGTGGAGGAAGCTCAGGCAGTGTTGGCTGGTGAATGGGAATTAGAATGAGGGAGAAAGTGATGTCACCACCTGAAATAGAACAGTATATGGGGCATTTAAGGGGTTAAGATGGTTGAAATGGACAGACTCAAAGGCTAAAGTTAATGGTATTTTTCATACTAGAAGAGCTAGAAAAACTCTGCTGCAGTAAGAAAAGTCTAAACCAGAGGAGCCTGGTGAACTACAGTCCATGGAGTCGCAAAGAGTCAGACCTGACTGAGCGCGCACACACACACACACACACACACACACACACAAGCAGAGCTGTTATAGAAAAGAAAACCTAAATAATGCTGTAATGAAAGGTAATAGCACTGAAGGGAAATACCGTAGTATTCAATAAGGGAAAGGTTAAGAAATAACCAAATTAAAGAAAGTGGGAGTTTGAAGCAAGTTTAAAAAAAAGCAAATATGGTAAATGTCAAAAATGATATTTTAATCTACCTTTCAGATTTTAAGCATATAAAACTTACATTATTCAGTCTCTGCCAGACAGTGCCTCACAGAGTACTGGGGTAATTTTTGAGTATGGGTGATTTTTAATTCTTACCATGGCTTCTAAATCTTGGCAACAAAATGAGGTGGGAACATCTGCTTCTTTTTCATTTTTAAGCATGTAGATAAGCAAAATGAGAGAATGTATTTTTTTTTCCCCTTTATTTAACAAATACTAAAAGATTCCTTTCCACCTAGCTGGCTTCTGGGAAGGAATCCTGGCCTTAAAATAAAATAAAGAAGCTTTATGTTTATACTCATACACTCATCTGGCTCAGAGTTTTGTTAAGAAAAAGTAGCATGAAATAAAAAGAATAAAAATATTTGAAAAATCCAACCTTGAAGCACAAGGTCATGAAGAAAGGCAACCTTGGTTCAACTTGCCTTAGGACAGCGACCTTGATAAAGGACTTTGATTCAAAATTGGCTAATGGGTTCCAGAGACTGAAGGAGCTGTTATACAAGTATAATGTGCCTTTCTTGGGAAAAAGAAACACCCTTCTGGATACATTTAACCTTCAATTTTGCCTCTTATAATAAGGTGGAAGGAATCAAGCAGACTAGGACCATATGGAAATTAAGAAAGGCCTATTCTTCTCCATGAGGGCACATTTCTCCCACTAGCTCTTTCCCAGGCTGACAATTTACTTTCTACTGGCAGTCTCTTAATCGTTTTGGGAAATACTTCATACTTTCTTACTACCAAACCCTTCATGGGCAACATAAGATGAACTATCAGCAAAGCCTGGCTTCTATTTCTTTCTCAAGGCAGAAGAGGACATCAAGATATCCTTGTTTCACATAACTATCATCATTTACTGAGTGTTCACCAGGTGCCACATGCTGTACTTGGCATTTTACATACGTCATCTGATGTAACTCTCCCAACAATGCTACAAGGTGTGTGCTATCGTCATGTGACAGGTAAAGAAACGGATACAGAGAAGACAAGTATTCAGTCAAGCTCACAGGGTTAGTAGGTGTCAGAGCTGTATGTTGAAACCACATGTGTCTGAAGCTCACACTCTTTCCTTTGTGCCACTCTGTCTAAATAAATGGAGAGAATTTCCCAACATTTATATTGAAAAGAGTCAACAGTTTAAGGAAATGTTTAATTTAAGAGAAATAAAATAGTTTTTAAATGTGGATAGTTCAGTACAAATATAGATTAAAAATCAAATGTACTTTACCCCCAAACTCACTGTAAAATACACTCAGACAAATACACGGAGAGATAGCAGAAATACTTTTTAAGCTCAGAAGCAAAGTGAAAGTCGCTCAGTCATGTTCAACTCTTTGCAGCCTCATGGACTATACAGTCCGTGGAATTCTCCAGGCCAGAATACTGCAGTGGGTAGCCTTTCCCTTCTCCAGGGGAGCTTCCCAACATGGAGCCCAGGTCTCCGGCATTGCGGGTGGATTCTTTACCAGCTGAGCTATCAGAGAAGCCCCCAACTTCAAATGCTAGGAGGTAACTGACAAGTTTAGGGATGACATGAGCATATCAGAAAGCTCAGGCCTGGAGATAACAGAACCCAAAGTAACTGAGAAAGGACAACTAAATTGAAACTGAAAACCAGTGTGGCATCAAAATTCACTGATGGCTTCCTTCAGTTGGAAACACAACATAAACCAGTGCAAGAAAAAATAAATAGTGTAAGCAGCAGAGCTAAAGGGAATATAGAATCTGAAAAACAGATTTTTCATGTTGGCCCCCGGAGTCAAGTCACTCTTACATTAGATGATGTCATGAAAATAGGGGCTGACCATATTTAGCAACACTCACAGCAGGCAGGAATATTTTCAGACTCCCAAGACAATATCAGGAGATGTCAATCACCACTATGTCTTTTTGCACAGTGCTGGGTGGACAGAGAATAACGGCTGCTGTTTTAATGGGTTTATCCTGGATTGGTCCCAGCATATAAAATAAAACAATAATAATACTATAAGCCACTTCTGCACTTTGTCATGAGGATATATACCAGGGTGGTGTTCTCAACCAATGTCCTCTGCCCCCTCCCCAGGAGGGCATTTACCACTGTCTGGAGACTTTTTGATTATTACAGTGTGGAAGGAGGGGTGTTATTGGCATATCGGTGGAGACATTCTACAATGTGCAGCAAGCCCCCACAGCTAAGAACCATGCAACCCCAAATGTCTACAGTGGGGAGCTGGAGAAGCTTTGCACTAGAGGAGACTATTGCATTTGTGACCTGAGGGAAAGCCTTGGTCACTGCCTCTTGGAGTTCTCCACTTTCCCAAACGCCAACTCTCAGGGATCATCGCTGCTGGCACAGGTGACTAGCAGGCCTAGAACTGTGAACAAGGTAGAGATGCCACTGTTTATTTTTCTTTCCACCGGAAACAATAAAGCTGACTGGGGGTCAGGTATCAGGTCGCCTCGGTTGTCACTGCCGTCCCTGGGGTTCCCTGGGGTTTTCCGACACCGACACGGCAGGGTCCTTTGGCGCCCGGGGTTTCTGGCTGGATTTGCCCCCCCCCCCCCCCCCCCGCCTCTCCACCCCCGCAGCACAGTGTGCAACCGTGCCCCAACGGTGGGAAAAGCAAAACACTTGGGTAATGAGGCGTTTTCTGTAACGTCATTTATTTAGTCTAGATGAGAAATTTTGCTCTTTAAGAACAGGAAGGCTGCGCGAATTCCCAGAAGCTGGAAATCGGGCCAGAGGATACTTATCCATTGGGGAAGTTGATCACTTTGAGTTTATTTATAAGGATAAGGCAAGGGAGGCGGTGGTGGAAACCCCCGATCTGGCCGATTTCCTACTGCTGGAAACTCTTCCACCTTGGAGTGCTCCGTCCTGAAGGAGAACTGGCGCCCGCGGTAGGAAGGGCACGTCGCAGAGCTGTTTTCCCAAGGGGACCGTCCCTCCGTCCGGCCTCGCGGCAGGGTGAGGCGGTCTCCTTTCCCAGTTCCTCTAGAAACCGCGGGCTTCAGCGGCTAGGGAGAGAAGGAAACCGGCGGGAGCGGGCCCGGTACGGTGGGGGACGCCGGGCGCGCGGGAAGCAGCAGGAAGAGGCGGGATTCTGCCTTTGTCTCTCCGGCCTCACCCCGGAGCCCCGCCGCGCGCGGCGCTCCCGCCAGACGCCCCCAGTCCTAGCAGCCGGCCCGGGAGGCCGCCCGGCGCGGCGGGGCGGGGCCGGGGCGCACATAGGCCACGCCCAAGGGGCTTAAAAACGTGCCCGGCGGGGCGGGGGCGCCGCTATTGGGGGCGGGGCGTTCAGAGGCCACGCCCACGGAGCTTTAAAAGGTACCGGCGCTCCCGACCCTCCTGCCAGACTCCCGCCGCCGTTTCTGCGACCTGTTTTCGATCGCTTAGCGTGGTCCTCCTTCCGATTCGAGTGAGTAACCGGAGTGAGTAAGGCGATGGGGGTGTCCCGCCGATCCAAGGGGTGGGGGTTCCCCTCAGCCCCCCCGGATCCTCAGGCCACCCTGCGGGCGCCCCCTCCCATCTCTTCCGATGTTACCATCGCGATCCCCATTTGGTACCCCCGCCACCCTCCTCACTTATGCGCCCCGATCTCCGCCATCCCTCTCCACACACCTGCCCTGGTCCCCGCGGCCACCCGAGCCCTGCTCTCGGATCCCGGGTCCCCTGGGCAGAGAAATAATGGTGCGTGATCTCCATACCGGTTTTTCCTCGAGGGAGAGGTAGGGTCGAGAGTTTCGCGTGGCTGCTAATCCGCCTTTTAGTAGCCTTGGGCCCGCTCGTCCAGTGGCGCATTCTCTCTCCGCGGAGGGGAGGGCGGAATCCGAGTCCTGGGGTCTCCTGTGCCCCGAATGTGCTATGCGCCGAGGGCGACCTTCCCAGGGGCTGGTTCGGAGCCCTGGGGGTGAGCAGGGGGCTTCCATAGCCGGTTGAACCCAGAATGCGTCCTCTGTTGCGGTACAGAGCTCCTGGTAGCCCCGTTGTTCGGTGGCCTCTGCCCACCGAGCACCGAACCTTAAATGTTGGAGGAACGGGAGTGAAACGTCATATCGATCAGTCCCAGCTTTTTCCGGAACTTTCTACGATTCAGGTACAAACCGGGAAAGCAAGAATGCTTGGTTGTAAATTCTGCAACAGGTTCTGAAAATCACAACTGCGGTTCCAAAACTCCACGTAGGCAGCCCCCAGGGGGCAGGGGGGAGGGGGCTTTTCTGAGTCAGGAGACACCCACGTCTGCCCCACCCCCACCCGCACCGCCCAGCCTGCACATTTGTAGAACGGTATCTGTTTAAATGGTTACTCAAAATGTTTAAGCTGCTTTATTCGCGGTCCAGAGACCAGACTTATTTTTCATTTTCATTTTATAAATACTTTTTATTTTGGGTAATTTTTTAACTCGGGCAGTAAAAATGGCCTCTATAATTCTTAACTTTTCTAATTAACCTGTTTTAAAGCTCTACTTAAAAAATGCCAAGAATTCAAATAGGACAGCCCCAGAGTTGGCTATAATTTGACTCAGATTTTCAGGAAAGAGCTGGGCAATAGATTCTAAAAGGGTAAATTTCACATACTCTGTGTGTGTGTGTGAGAGAGAGAAAGAGGTTTATTGTTACTTGTAGCAAAGAAGGAGAATACTTTCCCAAAGCAGTGTCTCCCCAACAGCAAAACCGGGGAAGTTTTAACCTAAGGGCACATGCGTATTCATGAGGGGGCTTGAGCAAAGGAGAATTCAACATAGAATTGGGACAGAGGTCAACAGAGTCCAAGCCTTAGTTTATTGAAGTTGGGGGCAGGGGTGTGTCAATATCATTATTCCATCCTCTACCTGGGTGGGAGGGCCTTAGTTCCTGGTCTCAGGACTTAATGAAACCCAGGTTCTTGATGCCTCATCTCAGAATTCACTGAGAAAGTATTAGGTAAGAAGTGGAGTATTTAGAGAGAAACACACTCCACAGACTGTCTGAGAAGGTGACAGACTGACGTACTTTAAAACTGTATATATTCAAGACATACTTTAAAAACTGCATACCAAACTAGAACAAATTTTATCAAGTTCTCTGTGGTCTCCCCCCACTATCTCATTGGTCATTGCCCTCTAAAATTGATTGCCTCTGATACTTTACCAGTATTTCTCAAGGTTCTTTCTACTCTGAATTCTAGTTTCCTTTTCTCTTTCAGAGTGAAGTTAGGTAGAGACAGGGTCTGCATCTCACAAGTCTTTGAAATTCACAGAACTTTGCTTGGGTATCTTAAACACTGTTGGACCAGAACCAGTACTGGGTAACTGAACGAATGAATGAAAGTTTCAGTAAGATTGCAATTACAGAAAACAAAGATTTAATTGGACTCAAACTACGTAAGTATTAGCAGATTGGAGCCACAGTTTCTATCTTGAATTTTTTAATGGATTCCTCTAAATGTATTCACAAATACTGATTGATACTGGTATGTGCCAAATACTGAAGTGAAAAGCCATACTCTTCGGAGGTCTGTCCTGATGAAACCGCCAACTCACTTGGATTTTGAGGAAACTCTATTTTACACTAAAACAGCAAGAATGATGGCATAGAATAAAGGTTGGCAGTAATAAATGAGCTTGAGAAACCTCAATGCCACTGAATGTGGAGATCTGGGCCTCTAATTTTTCTTCTCTGTCAAAAATCAGGTAAATCAGATGAGCGGGGTCAGCACGCCCGCTGCAGGAGAGGAGGCATATAGCATGGTGAGAAGGACAGGACTGACTGGCTGGGCCCAAATGTACATCCCAGCTTCAGCACTCACTGCTTTGATGACCTTAGGCAAGTTAGTTTACTCTTGGGTCTGTTACGTCATCTTATAAAATGGGTGTAATAGCACTTACCTTGCAGGGGTTCTCGAAGGCACGCTGTTCCTTGTACTACCCTGTACTTTGTTGAACACAGGGGTAAATGGCTATCCATGAAAGCCTCCTCTGGGAGAGTGCTGCCTTGGACAGTGTTGCCTGGGCCTTGCTTGGAGGCCAGCTTTCTTCCCTTTTGCAAGTTTCTTCAACTGTGTCATTTCCTGGGCTGGTATCGCCGGGCATCCCTTGTGTTCTCTTGGATGGGGTTCCCTGCACCTGGGGTCTCGATTACTCAGGATGGCACTACCTAACTAACTTTTTCGTGTCACGGAACTGTTTGGCAGTCTGGTGAAGCCTCTGGACCCCTTCTCAAACTTTTTAAGTACATAAAGTAAAGTTCATGGTACCAAGTTCACCGATCCCCAGAATTTCAGGGAATCTGTGGACCTCAGGTTAAGAACCTTGACTTAGGGGGAGTTTTCTCAAAATGGATTGTGGAGGAGCCAGGCACAAGTTCTGATTGTTGAACATTTTAATGTAAGTCTTAGAGGAAGAACCAAAAGATGTGTATTGTAAACATTTTGCAAAGGCCATCAGGTTCCTTTGTTGCTCATCTCATTGTGCCCACACTACTACTAATTGTCCTTGACTAACAGGAAGACGACACATACCGTTGAATACATTTTGGCCGGATGTCTTCCCAGTAAGGTTTCGTCGTGGCTGCTTTTCCAGAAGAGAAAAACAGCATCGAACCCTCACCCCTCCCACAGCAGGACAGAAAATACCCAATTTAAAAAGAACTTGTTGAGAGTGTAGCATTGACATAGATATACTACCACGTATCAAACAGATAGCTAGTGGGAACCTGCCACATAGCACAGGGAGCGCAGATGGGTGCTCTGTGATGACCAAGAGAGGTGGGAGGAGGGAGGTATAGCTATATGTACACATCTGTGACTAATTCACTTTGTTCTACAGCAGAAAGTAATACAACACTGTAAGTGTCCTCTCTGCTAACCTCACACCCAGACTGCTGCTCTCAACCGAAAAGTACTGTACACTCCTCTGTGCTCCCCCAAGTCCATCCTCCTACTGAGGGAAACCTCCCTTCTGCCCAACAGGCACCCCTGTGTTCACCTCACCCTCACCATTCACTGCTAATTCTATATCCTGTTGCCACGCATGTCTTCACCTCGGAGGACAGCAAAATCCCTGACACAGCTTTGGAGACTAGCTGTCAGATCACCCATTAGAATACGACTACGCTCTCAACTCGGTCACTGACCTCCGTCTGCCAGCCACAGCAATCCAGAATCTGTGCAAATGACAAGATATTTACTCAGACAATTTAATGTTTGTATGGTTTTTACATACAGTCACACTGAGATTGATCTGCCACAACTACTGTTTATTTGCCAAAAGGTCTTAGGTTGGTTATCTGATCCGCTTATTTTCTCATTTTAAAAATGGAGATACTGCTTATTTATATCATAAGGCAGTTTTGAGATTGGATGATATTTGTAAAGCACTTAGAATAATGTCTGCCATGTGATAAGTAGCAATAATTAGAAATAGTTATGTAAAGGGGCTTCCCAGGTGGTAAAGAACCCTCCTGCCAGTGCAGAAGATGCAGGAAACACGGGTTCAGCCCCTGGGTGGGGAAGATCCCCTGGAGAAGGGAATGGCTACCCACTCCAGTATTCTTGCCTGGGAAATCCCATGGACAGAGGAGTCTAGTGGGCTACAGTCCATGGGGTCACAAAGAGTTGGACACGACTAAGAAAAATCAATCAACGGTAAAGCTTACTATACTTATGTTAAGTAGTTTACTTATATTAACTTACTTAATCCTCATGACAGCTGAGGATTATCATTATCATTACACTGTATGAGTGGGAAAGCTGAGGTGTAGATTATTAAGTGACTCATAACTGTGAAACCAAAAATTACCAATTCAACCTAAAAATACCAATGAAATTCAAATAGACTATATTGAATTTATTTGACTGATGTTTCACTAAAACTAAACCACTGCTGGCTGGATGGTTGAAGACACCAGAATGGAAGGCATTCCTGGGTGTAAGTTATAGTTCATGCTCCAGTGATCTGAATGTTCTCCACCCTTAAATCAGATACGAGAGTTTGGGGGACAGCTTGTGGTTCTGGAGTCAGACATGAGTGGTTGAACCTATATTTGCATCTCTGGAGGTCACTGATCTGAGCAGGTCAGTTAACCCCGAACGTTTGGTAACCATATTTCAGGCCCACTGGCACTCCTGAAGGAAAAGGAGGCCCACGTTTGTGGAGCACAGGCTCTCTGCCAGGAACTTTACGGATGTTATTAATACCTCGTTAGATCCTTAACAGTCGTCCTATGAGAAAGAGACCGCTCATCCAATTCCAAGTTGTAGCTGAAGACACAGAGGCTCAGGGGGTCAGGAACTTGGTTAAGGTAGCAGAGCTGATCACTGACTTACAAGCTTACAAGTGACTGATTCTGAGTCCCACACTTTATCTTACTCCAGGAATGACTTAAGAGGCGGTGTGTGCACTGCAGTTTCTATAGCAGACATTAAATAATAATCTTGAATTCAGAACCTTGACTGATCTCTGGAATCTTTTTTTGGCATAGTTGCAGGAACTCGTATCAGTGAACAAGGTGAAACTGTCCCGGCATCCCTCTGTCGATAGACTTCCCAAACCCTTTCTCCATGCGCCTGGGATTTGGGTTATGTTAATTTGCTGTTACTTGTTTACATACTTCTACCACCAAAGTAGGACTCCCTGAGAAACTGACACTCTTCCTTTACCCTTTGATCCTCAGCTCCCGACCCAGGATATGGCTTGTAAGATGCTGAGCTAATAGATTTGTAGGAGAGCTTCATAAACGGCACAGCATTACAGTGTTTATTAGCTGCTCCTATGCTGGAAGAATTACTTGAGATTCAGAAATGAAGTCAGGAGTTAACTGGATGAGTGAGGGAAGTCAGTTTTCCTGATGTTAGAGGGATTATGGGTATATTGGAGGAATGCATGGACTCTGAGATGGGTAGAAGATGAGTATTGATAACAAAGACTGAACCTGGCTAAATACCAACGGTAAAGGCTACCAATCATTCGAGGCTGACTAGAAGGACATTTTCTCATCTGATTCTCTTAACAATTCTATATGAAAGGCATTTTGCATATGAGGGAAGTGAGTTTGTTGACTCCAAAATCCGTTTTCTTAGTTCACCTTGAGTCTGAGCTCTCCTGAAGGCCAGCTTGAGGGTCTGGCTTTGGTAGAAGGAGCCCAGTGGAACATGGAGAGCATCATTCAGATTCAGTCTCACTCAGATAAGGGAAGTAGACTAATAAGAAGGTAGTTTGGGTTGAAGAAGAAAATTTTAGAATGGGCATTCATACATGAATGCTCGTGAAGCTTAATTTCCAATTATTTACAGCTCTCAAACTCTAGCCTCTTTAAAAACCACTGTAATTGGGGACAGTTACATATTCTTTAACAAGTGACCCCATCTGGATGTGGCTCAAAATGAAACTGGTTTATAGTAGATTCTCCTCTTGGGAAGTTAGGTTATAGTATAATAACAAAGATTCTTGTATAATAACAAAGACCTGCATGTAGTCGTAAAATGGCAGATCTTCTGGAAGCATTTAGAACCTAGGTGTATGAACGATTCACTCGGCATCAGAGCAATTAACTTAAATTGCAGGTGGTGACATGGAGACTTGAAATTCATGGATGTGCGTCATTCAGATCCTAAAAGAAGGCAGTTAGCGCAGCACAGGTGGGGAGGATGATCCCTGTGGCCGCTGGCCATCTAGAGAATGAGCTAGCTTTACCACACGGTGACTCAGAAGATTTAGACGACAGTAAGTTTCTTCTTGGGCTAAGTCTTATGAATTCTGGGTGTGGTGCCTTTAAACTAGCGAGAAGCAGCAAAGAGAAACTGCACATAGGTGTTTGGATGAAAATCAGGTTTTTTCATCCAGCACAGTGGATAAATCCTAGTGCTGGAACTCTTTCCGGTAAGGAGAACCAAAGAACAAGACGAAAAACCTGAATTAGCCCAAGTATGGCCTCTTCTACAAGGGATGTGTAACGTGGGGTTTTCTTACCATTCTGTAAATTAACGCCACAGGATCAGGGAAAGGTATGCAGACTGCTCAGTGCAAATCCAGTCTGCTGTGATTCATGTCAGCTGCTGTGGGGTAGTGCAGCCGGGGGCTTGTAGGAAGAATGAAGCTTTGGGCTTGTGTGTGTGTGTTTTAACATATGCATAGCAGTGCCAAGAGCGACAGAAACGGAAGATGGCCCCATTTCCCTCTGCCAAATTTAGCAAATGTGCAGAGGGGCACACCCAAACGGTGTGAATCCGAACTTCATCTCATAGTCCCCACAAGCGCCAACTGTACTTGTGGTGCATTGCAGTGTCCCAGAAGAAGGTTTATGAGTGACTGATCAGGTAACTTTTCTCTTTACGGGCTGTTGCTCTGAGCTGTGTCCTGTGGGTGCTGGTCCGGGGGTTTCCTCTAGGAAGACTACTGGCAGGGTGGACAGTATAAGACGCTCCCCCCATCCTCAAGCTGCCAGTTACTGGATATCTGCCAAGAAATTTATGTATTTGTGTTTTATCTTCACAATATCTCTGTGAGGTAGAGAGGGCTACCTTCCCCCCCTCTTTTGCAGATAAGAAAGCCAAAGATTGCACAACCATTAAAATAGTGAAATTAACCCAGGTCTGTCTAAATCAATGTTTTCCTTCATCTCTCCCGTCCTTCTTTTCCCTCCTTCTTTCCTTCCATTACAAAATATTTCAGACGAAACAGAGAATAACGTAAGAAACACCCAGCTACCCACTGTCCGGCTTAACCAATAAACATAAACCCAACTGAATCTCTCTGAGGATGCCCTATGAGCTTGGCCCACAGGGAGCGTAATTCAGAAACCTTGAGCAAAGCCTTTAAGCGGAGTGCAACTTTTAAAAAGTTAATGATTTGGAAATTGTGCTGAGAATCCAAGAACGTGACGGAGAAAAGTAGGACAGTGCCACCACTGTCTTCATAAGATCGAATTGGGAAGTGTACAAACATTGAAAATGGAAGGATTCTTTGAAAACAATAGAAATTACATATTTTAACATGTGCCAAATACTCTGGTAGATGGTGGGGAGGAGACAGAACTGTGGTCCCCACCCCCAAAGGAAGAAGTTCTTAAAATGCTAAGCTGAACAGATATTGGATAGGTATTTCCCCAAAAGATTTGACTGGCATGCTGTGTACGGTAGGAATCAGACTTGACTTACAAGAAGTGAATTTAAGTAACCCTGAACTGCATAAGAAAAGGGAGGATATTCTTCCTTTTTCTTTTTTTTTTCCTAGACAACAGCATCATCCTTTATTTTTAAGGAGAAGTCTGTATATTATAAATACAAACAGTCCTGAGTTGCTCTACAGTAGAGAGAAACATAGAGTGATGAGTTAGTTTTGATGTATTTTTAAATGCTATTCAAAGAAAATCCAGGACAGTTTTAGTCTTGATAGAAGTCTGACTCCTTACAGGTGATTGCTCCAAAGTAAATATAATACAGGTTGGCGTTTCCATGACACTTTCGAATGTGATGAAAAGTGCCTTGACGATGATGTATTTTAAAAGCCAGCTAGGCTGTTGATGTTTGGGATCCGATTTTAAGTCGCTACAGCATCGTTACCTACAAGTCTGGCTTTGGTGTTTGGATTCCTCAGAATCACGGGGTTACTTCCAACAGATGTCTGTTGTATCTGTGAGCGTTCCAGAACACAGGTAACTTTGGAGCCACGGGGCAAGGTCGTTACATTAATTCAGCTCCAAGCTCAAGCCAGGGCAGGCTGTTGGAGCCAAGTTCTGTGTCGAGTTCTGCAGCCGGGTTCAGGTTTCACTGTGGATTTAAACACTGGATTTAAGCACCTGTCTCCAGGGATGGGAATGAGAGATTTATGCCACTACTGAAGGACAGCGTGCAGATATACTTCATTGGTGCTGGGTATCGATCCTATATGACGCCTTCACAGGAGCCTGGTAACATGTGGACCCCAGGAACTACTCTGTTCCTGTCTGAACAAGGGAAATAGGCTTTCTGCAAGTTGAGGCCAACAGTATAGTGATAACTGGTCTCATCAGTCAGGCCTTGGTGTGTCTCTTTGTGTGTTGCTGTTGTTTATTTCTGGGACCAGGGGCTCTATCTCCCAAAGGGAATTTATTGGCTCATATAACTGAAGAGCAAGGGATACAACGAGGTGAAGCTGAAAAGCATCTGGTTTCTCTGTTTTCCTCTATGCTGGGTTCCTTCTCAAGTTTCCTTGCAGACAGCTGCTAGCAACTCCCCTCCTGCATTCGCCCAGTTCTAAACCAAAGACCAGGTTTCACTTCCATTGAACTGGCCTGGGGTCCTGTGCCTGGTCCTAAACCAATCACCATGGGGGATGCAGTGATCTGACTGGCGTGACGAGTTGCATGTCTGGCCTTGGAGTGGAGGGTAGAGGCAAACACCTCTAACCCAGTGCTTCTCAGACCATCTGTGGTGAAGGACTGTTCTCTTTAATTCCCAAATAGAGACTGACTGTCCGACTGGCCTCTGTCCGACAAGATGAGTCCACTGATCATGCTCTTGACCGTTGTGGCATAAAATTGGGGAAAGGTTTCTAAACACTTACCTGAATGTTGTCTTGAATTGGTAGCAAGCACTGTGAACTGTCACCAGGAAACTGCATCTTAGTAAGTCAGTCTCTTAGACCATGTGTGCCAAGAAAGAGATGGTTGCTTCCCTGGAGAGAATCTGGGGAAACTATTCCCAGAAGAGGAGCCAGGGAAGGCTGGGTACCAGCAGGGTGCCCAAAACGGTGACTAATTCTGTCAGGCTTTCCTGTGGAAAAGACCTCATCTCAGTGTTCAGGAAGCCTTACGTTCTGGATGGTCTAAACGGTGTAGGATGGTAAGTGGGATGGGCATTTTCTCCACCCTCCTTTTTATCTTAAGACTGAAGATTCTTCAGCTTTTTGCTTAGAGGCTGTCCCCTGTCCCTTCTTTTTCTAGCCAGATTTGAGTTAGTCAGGACATCCCAGCTTTCTTAGCAAGCTATGAATACTTCTATAGAGGCCAGCCGCTCATCCAAGGGGATGCAACAGACAAGGGCTGCAAACGCCCGTGACTGAAGGGAAGTCTGGAAATGATGGTGGAAGCCAAAGGGATTCTTGTACTTTGTTTTTAGATACTGTGTTGTCGCTACGGCGGGGCTGACATAACATGCTGTCTTTACAGGAGAACTCTTAACTGGCAAAGGCACTCGAGCAGGTTGGCCATTCAGAACTAGGCATTTTAAACGGTCCAGGGAGACCAACTCATTGAGAAAGAGATGAGACCACGCTGCCCTACATCATAGCAAGACAGCCGAGGATTTTGACTTCCAGCTGCTCCACCCAGCTCCCAGGGCACACTGCATGCGTGATCAGTCGCTCAGTCATGTCCGACTCTTGCGTTGCTATGGACTGTAGCCCCCAGGCTCCTCTGTCCATGGGACTGCCTAGGCAAGAATACTGGAGTGGGTTGCCATTTCCTCCTCCAGGGGATCTTCCTGACCCAGGGATCAAACCCACATCTCCTGAGTCTCTTGCTTTGGCAGGTGGATTCCTTACCACTGAGTCACCTGGGAAGCCCCATCAGGCCACACTGCTTAGGTTATTCTGACGCTCAATGAACAATTCACTTCACCAGGAAGGGACTAGGTAACATGTTTTGTATGGATGGACAGGCCCATCAGAGAGGGACAGCCAGCTGTTGGCTGGACTGGAGGACCCTGGGATTAGTGAGGCACAGAAGCTTCCGTGGTCATCTGGATGGAGGTCTCCTGTGGTTACAGCCAGGCTCCACCCACGCAGTTGTGCTTAGTCAGATAAACAACTGTTTACGCCGTGACCTCCCAGAACTTTACAGTAGATATCCAACTTAATGTTACCGGCCATCCAGCACTTCCTTCCTAGAGAGTGTGTCATAGCTTGTGTATGTTAAGTGGTTAAGAGTTTGGCGGTGTTACGATGACGTAAACGTGTAACAAAAAGCTCTCCCCTTGAGCTGAGTTTTCAGAGCTCATCACAGCCGCTGCGGCTGGCGGCAGCGTTGGCCCTTCCACTCCTACACTGCTTTCTTAAACCCTGTGGGTGCGGGGCGGTTTGGTTTGTGCCTGGCGACGAGCACGGCTGTATTGTCCTTTGTCCTGCAGCAGAAAAAAAACCTGTGCTTGACCACCCGGCTTCCTAGTGGAAGAGCTGTAATTTGGGAGGCGAGATGAGGTTATGCTGGAGGACCCGCCCGTCTTTGAAAGATGTGGTCGGGGCAGGTGATAGAGAAATGAACGCGGTCCCCGGGTCTCAGCAGCCCTCCGGAGACCCTGTGCGGCATCGCGTCGGGTGGGGGCCCGTCCTAACGAGGCTGTCTTCCGCAGGATGCCTGTCTGGGGAGGCGGCAACAAGTGCGGGGCCTGCGGGAGGACCGTGTACCACGCCGAGGAGGTGCAGTGTGACGGCCGGAGCTTCCACCGCTGCTGCTTTCTGTGCAGTGAGTCTCCTGAGATCCCCCATCCACCTGCTTCAGGCAGAAGATGCTGTTAACAAAGCCGACACCCCGGTCCCTGTGGCTTCTGCCTGCCTGTCCTCCTGGACGGTGCATGCGCCCAGCCTCCCAGCGAGGACGGCGACCCAGACACCCAGCCTTGCGTCCCCACGGCACCTCCCCTCCATTAGGCTCCAGTGCACGTTGTCATGTTGTCTCCCCCGCTGCGCCCAGAGCGCGCCGGTGTCTGTGGTTTGGCGCCCCGCACAGTCCCTGGCGCATCCCCGGGGCTTGGCTGCGATCCCCGGATGAACGGCTCACTCCCCGTCCGCCCGGGCTTTCTCGTCCTGGCTGAGCTGCTCCTCCTTGAAACCTACTGGCCGGTTTCTCAGCATGTCATTCGTTGAAATTCACATGTCTAGAAGCTCAGATCCTAACTTCTCTGACAGTGAATGTTTACAGTTCTTTCTTGTTATTGATGTCCTAAATTTGAGGGAAAGGAACTAAGGAAATGAGAATACCATAGAATTTGTGGGGAATTCCTGTTGTTTCTGGATGGAGAATGAGCAGTGTCTGATGGAGACAGGAAGTAGCCCATTAAACCGCACATGCCCGTCTGCTCCAAGGACGAGCAGTACCTGATAAGGAGAGAGAGAGGATAGGACAGAAGCCCCCTCACCCACCAGGCTGCAGACTCCTCCTGAGGACAGCCAGGTCTTCAGTCTTCAAACAGGAGAGTAGCTGCTTCAGAAAGCTCGACGTTAATCAGCTTCTGATTCAAACGACATTTTCTTTAATGAAGGATTTGTCACATGAGGAACCCAACCATCGGTGCAGCTATCTGCCATCTCTAGAGTGCCGTGCAGTGAAAACTACTGTTAGGAGTTCTGTATGTTTAAAAAAAAAATTAGTTACACTAAGGAATAATCAGAAAGAGCGTCCCTCACAAATTTTAGTCATCCTTTTCCTTCTAGGCACCAGCACTGAAGGCGTCTGGACCTTTTTATACAGCAACTGCTTTGCAGGCGATCAGAAACATGAAAGTTGCAGTTACAAAGAATACAAACACAACATAGGAATGTCTGCTCTGTAGCCTCCGTAACAGCTAGCACGTCTCAGATTTGGTTTAACCATTTCTTCTTATAAGTTAATTTTCTTTTAAAGGAATCTAATTTTTCCACAGCTTTGTACCAAGAGAGTGTAAGAACAGAGAGGAAATGCAGATACTTGAAAAATTGTTCTTAGTCTCCTCTAGGTTAAGCCATGATGTCTACACCATAATCAAGCCAGTGTTTATTCAATGTCAAGGTCATTACTGGTCATTTTTATTACTCTTTCCTAATATTTGCCTCTGCTGACTAAAGCCTTTTAATTTTTTTCTCCTAAAGCCTTTTAAGGAAATAGTTTGTAGACCTAGAATTTTACTGCATAGAATACAGATGAGGCCTTAGGGGGAGGGGGTGGTTCTGTAGTAAAAATTTCACATATTTAAACTTGTTCTGGTTCATAGATACGTGTTAACAGTTAGTTTTCTGTGCATTCTGTGAAGGGTGTTTGTTCTTTAGCAGTGTACAATTTTAGGTTAACTCTGTCTTTAGGCAGACATCCGTATGTCAGTATTTGAGCCTCAGCATCAAGGTTCAAAGATGATGATGTCATTCTGTTCTACCAGAGAGGACTTCAGTCTAAGATAACAGAAACTTCATCGAGCTCTGCTCTGAAGCAGCCTTTCCCTGCTCTTCTTTCTGTCTTTCCTCTATTCATTTCTCCCTCTTTAAGAAAAAGGGGGGCGGAAAACCCCCTCTCCTGCTGCACTAATGTGGGGTTTCCTGCAGCCCAACTGTGCCACCAGTGAGCTTTCTGACAATTCTTTTTCCCTGCAGCTTAATTGAAGTTTTAGAAAGTGAAATAATGTCTGGATAAAACTTGATGACATTTGGCAGTTTTATGAAGTGGGATACGTGGAAATGTCTTGTGGTAAGAAATCCATCAAGAAAGAATGTGTTCCCCTTTGGGACTGAAGGGAGACTTGAAACCACTTGAAATCAGACTTGAAACCACTTGACGATTTTCAGACGTACTTATCACTGCCGGAGAAGCCGCTGGTGAGATGAGGGAAGACTGTTTTTTTCCCCTTCCAGACTAGTGATGACAACTAGAATTCTGGATTTAAAACTGTGTGCATCCCAGGAGGTGCTTTTGGGGGAGGAGAAGCTGCTGCAGAGGCAGCCCCGCCCCCTGCCCAGGCTCTCCTGCCCTTTTGTTCCTTAACAATGCTTGGATGAAGGGAATGAAAAGGCTGGGTGTTTAGGGCTGGGAGCAAAAGCCTGGGCACAAAGTGCTAGCTTCCTTGCTTTGTGCAGGTTATCAGTCATCTCTGAAACTTCTCTCACTCCCGCCTGGGGGGCAGATCCTGCCACCAAGTCTGAGGCTTCAGGATGTTCACATTCTAATGTACTTTTTTTTTTCATTTATTTTTATTATTTGGAGGCTAATTACTTTACAATATTGTAGTGGTTTTTGTCATACATTGACATGAATCAGCCATGGATTTACATGTGTTCCCCATCCCGATCCCCCCTCCCACCTCCCTCTCCACCTGATCCCTCTGGGTCTTCCCAGTGCACCAGGCCCGAGCACTTGTCTCATGCATCCAACCTGGGCTGGTGATCTGTTTCACCCTAGATAATATACATGTTTCGATGCTGTTCTCTCAAAATATCCCACCCTCGCCTTCTCCCACAGAGTCCAAAAGTCTGTTCTGTACATCTGTGTCTCTTTTTCTGATTTGCACATTCTAATGCAAACCATCATATAGGTGGGGGAAGGCAGAGCGTTCGTGGGGCTTTTGGGAACCAGAGAATACAGCAGGACTGAGCGCCTCTGCCTTTCCCGTTTCTAAGTTTTGTGTCAGCGTTATCTTTGTTCTAAGGAAAAAGGCATCTTTGGCACATTCTTAAAGTCTAACTTTTTCCCCCTCAGTGGTCTGCAGGAAGAATTTAGATAGCACAACAGTGGCAATTCATGATGAAGAGATCTACTGCAAATCCTGCTACGGAAAGAAGTACGGGCCAAAAGGCTATGGGTACGGCCAGGGCGCAGGCACGCTCAACATGGACCGGGGCGAGCGGCTGGGCATCAAGCCCGAGAGGTGAGTCAGGACTCTGACCGGCAGGGAGGAGCAGTGGCGATTCACGTGGCTTGAGCAATGGGGGAATCTTGGTGTTTCCAGGTTTTTAGCTTGAAATAATCAAAGACAATGACTCAGATTTACTGCTGTTCTTTAAGCTTGAAATAATGGACAGTTTTAGACCTGGCAAAGTTCTTATTGATTATTCTAGTGATTTCCAGTCCTGGTTTATAGCATTCTGAGGTGTATCAAGGAGTCATGATATTCTCAAAAGCAAGTGCCACTTTCACAGCACTTCAAAGACGTCAGATGCAGTGTCGGAATCCAGAGATGCATTTCTCCTGTGCAGTCACGCAGTCGCCGACAATTCCTCAGTCACTCCCTCCTTGCCAGAATGCTTCCTCACCAAGACATGACTTTTCTTTAGCTTACTTAAAACTGGAAATTATTTCCTGTATTTGATTCTATGAGATGAGTTGCTATTAAAGGTGTCAGTACGCAAGTAAGCCAAATGCTAATAAATCTGCTAAATTTTAGTGATTCATGTTGACGCTAATTTCTTCACGTGAAACTTAATTTCTATTGTTGACCCAATAATTCTCTCATTAGAACTTCATATTTTTCACATCCATTTTTATACTGAAGAAGCCAAAAGTAGTATAATAATCCTGTAAGATGGCCTTTCTCTTGGATAAGGCCATTAATTGTGCCCTTACTCTAGACTAGACACCATGCAATAATATATGGTAACTCATATAGTTCTCGCAGTCCTATAAAGTAGGGTTTCCCATCTTACTCAGGAACAAAGAAAGACAGAATTAAGTGATTTGCCTAAAGTCACACTGCTAGTTAACTGTAGAGCCTGGAACAATGTAACTCCAAAGTTTATAATCTTAAATACAAAGCACTATGGTATGCCTGAAATAATGTGTGCTGAACATTTATGTTCATTCTGTGTAATCTTCATAGTAACTCTGAGTTTAGGTACTCTGTCCCTGCAGGACACTAAGGCTCAGCTCACACAGGTAAGGAGCAGAGCCAGGATGTGAACGTTTGTCCTCTTGGCCCCAAACCTGTGCTCCTTTCTGCGTCGAAGCCCACCTCTCGTTTCTTCTCCTCTCTGAGCCACAGGGCCTTGCTGGGCGTCAGTTGTACCAGGACTGACTCATTCCCTGCTGCATGCCATCACTTGCAGGAAGGCCAGCTTACCTCTGACTTGGTTAAAGTTCACTGTTCTTGTTCTGCTCTTCTTTCCCAACCTGTTAAAATCCATTCTTGTTTCCCAAGATTTTATTTCAAACACAGATCTGTCCAGCTTCCCCCCTAAACTAAGCTCATCCATGACCCCAAAAGTGTCACCAGGACCCGTGGCCCGTCCTTATCTGCTCTTCACATTCTCCAGTAACTGGCCAGTGTTCCAGGCTGGCCTGTGTTGATCTGTGCCCTCACCTCATCCTTGCGTCAGCCTGGCCCTGTGCCACGCACCCAGCAGGACCAGGTGAGGTTTCCTTTTCTGGACGCCTCTCCGTGACTGCCCCCTGGGAGCACCTGTGGTCGGGATGGCCCTCACAGTGCGTGGTCAGAGCGCCAGGCGTGGGGGGCACACAGCTCCGGGAGACTTTCTTGACGAGGCCACACTGAGGGGGCAGGAACATCTTCACTGGGGCAGACCTGCATTTTTTTAGTTCAGGCTCACCAATTTACTAAAGCTCTAGCCTTTCAGCAGGTTATTCAACACATTAGCCCATGTTTCCTCATCTGACATTCAAGGTAACTATTAACCATACCTTCTGAGGTTGTTAGTTCCCTAGTGACTCTGAGGGTAAAAACAAAACACAAAAAAACTGCCTGCCATGTGGGAGAGCCAGGTTTGATCCCTGAGTCGGGAAGATCCCCTGGAGAAGGGCATGGCAGCCCAGTCCAGTACTCTTGCCTGGAGAATCCCATGGACAGAGCTGGGTCACAGTCCATGGGTTTGCAAAGAGTCGGACACGACTAAGTGACTTTCCCTTCCGAGGTTGTTGGAAGGAAGGTGGAAGATAATCCATACGAAGTTCTTCTCAATATAACTAGCAGATCTGGAAATTTTTCTTGGAGAACACGTAACTACAAGTGTTGGATATTGTGAATAGCTTTTAAAGATCACAAAGCAGGTGCAAGTATCCTTTGGTACCTGCAGGGATTGGTTCCAGCACCCTTACAGATACCAAAACCCGAGAATGCTCAGATCTTATACAGAATGGTGTAGTATTTGCATGTCACCTACACACACTCTCCCAGGTACTTTTAAATCACCTCTGAATGACTCATAAGACCTATTACAATGTAAGTGCTATATAAATGGTTGCTGGTATGTGGTAAATTCAGGTTTTGCTTTTTGGAACTTCCTGGAATTTTTTTCTTGAATATTTTCAGTCTGAGGCTGGATCAATCTGTGGATGCACAACTTGTGGATCAAGAAGGCGAACTATATATATATATATATACAGTGGGTTGTGGAGTTTTAAAAATATGCCTATTTACGGACAGTTCAATCCTGTGAATTAGTACTGTGAATTGGTATTTGTTGCTTAGAATAAAATTTCCAGTGGCACGTCAAACATGATTCAAGAAATGCTGTGCATGAGACAATTTAGGTAGGTGGAAATGTAGGAAACTTGGAGATGAAGATATTAATGATACATGTGAAGTTTGAATAAACTGTCTTATGAAAAGGTGGTATTTCTCAGTAAACATTTCATTTAAAATATATATGTAAGTTACTTAATAAAATATAACTAGGACAAGATTGTTTTCCTAGGTGGAAAAACTGACACTTAGCTGCCCTTTGCTGAATGCTAACTGTTGCTGTCTTATCTGCTCAGCCCATGTGTAAGGTTTTAGAGGAGCCTTTCAATCTGTTCAGAGCCCAGAATGGTGTTCTGTGCAGGTGCATCTATATAATGAGTGGAGAGAAATTGCAGAACAAGGAAATAAGGTTTTATCTAGTGACAAACACAGCACTCTATACAGAGAAAAAGTAAAAGATAGGCAGATCACATAGTAATAGGAAAACTTTCTGAAATATTTTCCCATGAAGAAAGTAATTATAAATAAATTATACTTTATTTATACTTTGCCCCAATATATTGGGGAATTAAATCATCTGTAAAACATACTTTTCATAATTCTGCCTATATGCAGAAACTTAACTGTCTAAACTACCACTGGTTTTTTTCTTTTTTTTGTGGAGAAGCTAGCTGTTAATTCCAGTGTTATATGAACAATAATATGAATGTGGGATGCACATAGGTGCTGTGGTAGGTTTAGTGCTGAGGATTCCATGAATTCTGATGAGTTTAGACTCAGAGGGACAGATACTTAAGTCTGGAGCCTTGTCTGACTTGGTAACAATAATGAGCCCATAAATAGATTAAGATAATAACTGGCTAGCCCCTGAGATTTCTTTCTCCTTTGCCCTGGCCTGGCCTGTGGAGGCCTCCAGCCAAGGACAGTAGAGCAGTTACATCCCAGAGTTCTGCTGGGTCTGCCTTGTGGCTTCCGAGAGCCTTTTGGGAAGTCTTACCTAGTTCCTTTTTTCCCCTTTCCTCAAGTGTTCAACCTCACAGGCCGACAACAAACCCAAACACTTCTAAATTTGCTCAGAAATACGGAGGTGCCGAGAAGTGTTCCAGATGTGGGGATTCCGTATACGCTGCCGAGAAGATCATTGGAGCGGGAAAGGTGAGGTGCTGAGTTAGTTACCTGCTCTCTGCTCCCTCCACCCAGGTCCCTTCAGGGTCCACTCAGGCGCTGTACCTTATACGTCAATGCCTTGAATTAAACTTTTTCTTAATCAGATTTCCATCTGAATCAGTAATTTTTTGAAGTGATCCTCTTGTTTGACAGATCACATCTATACATCTATGTTTAACAGAAACTTGTTTTCATAGGGGGCACTTAGGAAGGTGTTAACGAATAAGGCCAGACTTTTTTTTTTACCAGAGTTCTAGGACTTTTAATTTGTCCCAAAATTGCTGAAGCAAAAATCATGATAAAACATTCGGCTTTCCTTTACACCCGCCAAGGCAAAAAAAAAACAACAACAACTCCGTAGTGTTACCTGATCAATGACAGAGCCTTCTGAGGACATTCCAAGACAGTATACAGCCCTGTGGTCTACTTGGAAATCCGTATAGATAACATTTCAAGGGAGATAACCCTGTTGGTGTTGACTGGATATTCGTATAAACTTTTTAAAGGCCAGACTTTTAACAAACCTGGACTCCACAGGTTTTTCAGTGTGGTGAAAGGGAAAAAAAAAAAGGAAGGAAGCAGTGACTTAGTCAGGGCCCCTGATACACTTCCCCTCTTTAAGCTGCAGTGTTCTCAACCACAGAGGAGGCAGTCTTTAAAGGGAGCACTGCGCTTGAGGCGCGCTTGTGGACAACTCCGGGAAACGGCCCTTGTGTGGCACAGCGCCTGCTCCGTGTTCTGTGGATGAAGATAGAACTGAGCACCTCTGCGGGTAGAGGGTCTGGCTTCAGCCTTCTGGTCGGGGCTCGCCCACAGCAGTCAGGAGCCCGTGGGGGCTTGATCTTTCAGCTCCTAAACTTACTCATTCTTCTCTTCCAGCCCTGGCACAAAAACTGTTTCCGATGTGCCAAGTGCGGGAAGAGTCTTGAGTCAACAACTCTGACTGAGAAAGAAGGTGAAATCTATTGTAAAGGTATAATTTAACTTCAGTTATTGCTGTCCATATGAATATCCCATATTGGCTACTAGTGAAGAAAATGTCACCAGCAGGGGGGGAAAAGACTCTGAAAATGGGGGAAAGGTGGGGGATAGTGCCACTGGGTATTTGAAAAGATCTAGATATGCTTACAGATGACAGAAGACCACAGAACATTCTTGAGGACACAGTAAGTTAAGTTCCCGGCCATTTAAAACACCCCTACATAAACAAGTCTTCTTTCAACTTAAATGTTTTAAGCAAAACATATGAATATATGAAGGTAATAGACAAATATATAACTAGTCTGCTCCCAACTTGCAACTCAGTTGGGACCATGAGCTGAACCCTAGGGAACTAGAACACTCAGACTTAAATTTGTAGCTTTAAGATAGTTACTGTAAGGCATAGCCAGCAGGTTTTTATAATTTACAGAGGTTTGTTGATACATGGGTCTTAAGCAGTGCTAGCAAAGCTTAATGGACTTGCACTAATTCTTCCCTTTTCTTTTTGTAGGATGCTACGCGAAGAACTTTGGGCCCAAGGGATTTGGCTACGGCCAAGGAGCAGGAGCCCTTGTTCATGCTCAGTAGAGGTGCAAACGCAGAACCGAGAAAGATCACACACTGAGAATCTACATAATCTAGGCACAGATAATCTAACACTAAACTACTGTGAAATTCTACAGTACTGAAGTACTGTATGTTGCCCTGTACTTGGATAGGCTGGCTGACTAGTAGGAAGACAGGACTGTATCTTTTCACTTTATTCATCAGTATTTCAAGAACTATTTCTTTTACATTTTAAATAAAACCTCAGCTTGATTTAGGTATTCCGTGTCTTTCAGTTAACCTTTGGGAAGAGTGCTGTGATGCTGGCTAGCATAAAGCTAACCAGTGGGTCCCCACCTGCATTTTTATTGGTTAAAGAGCGTCTACCTGCCCCATTACGTGGTTGACTCGCCAGGTTAATCTCTGCATTACAGCTGTTGGAAAAGATGGCTCTCTAAGCAGCAAGTGTGCCCTGAGGGAGGGTTGCTAGGCAACAGGCCCACCACGCCAGCGCCTCAGAGCTGGCATTTAGCAGCGCAGAACTCCTGTCTGTCTGCCCCCCTCAAGCGCCGTGGGTGCACTCCTGTTGTTGGGTGCCGCCTCCTAAAACAGGGCTCCTAGACAACCTGCACCAGTCACCTGAGGGCATGAGAAGGCAGGTTCCTAGGCGCCACAGAAGCAGAATCTCCAGCAGCGAGGCCACAGAAGCCCTTCTACACAAGCTTCTCAGAAAGGCACGCTGACCCAGGCTGAGCACATTGTTCAACAAAACACTTGAAAATTCTTTTGATTTATCTAGATCATTACAAATAGCTACCTGTAGACAACTACAGAATCTGAGGCTTAGTGACACCCCACTCTCCTCTGATAAGATGGTGAATTACTAATCCAGGAAATGGGTGATTATCTTGCAAGTTTCAGTTCTGCAAAATCAGCCAAGGATGTTATATTGATGTGGCACATTCAGCTGGCTCAGGTAGAAAAGGAATGTTCGACTATATGAGGTATATTTTCATTATTTCTCCAGAAACTTTTAGTTCATTATCAAAGACTCAACCCTTTATTTTTCAGGAGCAGGGTGTGAAATTGTTCTGTAATGTGTAATTATAAAATTGAACCAGCCTAGTGTGTGAATATCTCTTAATCTCACATAACCTTAGTGGGAAAAGACTAGTTGAGGGTGTACCAGGTGAAGAGAGCTCATGATTATTGACATCACAGCCTTGAACACTCTGCATGTTCCATAAGCTAGGTTTCACTGTGAGAAAGGGGACAGCAGGCTGGGGAAGTTCATCAATAAGGGACAGAGTTCCCTCGTGGTCCAGTGGTTAAGAACCTGCCTGCCAGTGTAGGGAACATGGGTTTGATCCCTGCTCTGGGAAGATTCCACATGCCTCAGACAACTAGGCCCATGCGCCACAGCTGCTGAGCCTGGACTCGAAAGCCTGCGTGCTGCGATACCAGAGCCTGTGCTCGGCCACGAGAGAAGCAGTCCCTGCCTGCCACAATTAGGGAAAGCCTGCACAGCCAAAAATAATAGTATGTAAAAATTAAAACAATAAAGGATACAGGGTTATGAAGAAGACTTACGTAATAAATGTAATTCATTCTGTGGCAGTTTCAAATGTGTACAAATACTTTTGGCAGCTCCATCAAAAGATGGGAGTCTTAATTACCGTTCCCTTGGAGTAAGGGTCAACTTTAGTGACTCATTTTTATAACAGTACATATAATGGACCAGGCTAGGCTAGAAAAGACAACAAAGCTACCTGCCTGTTTCTCGAGATGCTTACTCTTGGGTGGGGAGGCCACATGTAGGTATTACAGCCATAACCTCAGCTAAGATCTCCCTCATCAGACAGTATCAACCAACAGCTTGCAGACTATTCCAGTGCCCAGTTTTTTGAACTATCCCTGTGGATACCAACTGGTGCAAAGTGAGTTATTCCTGTTGAGTCCTGACTAAATTGCAGATCCGTGAACAAAAATGCCTTTTTAAGCCACTAAACTTTTCAGTGCTATAGATAATCAGAATTTAACTTACCACAGAGCCAACATTCCCCATCATACTAGGTTTCCCAAACTGTACTGCAGATGCTAACAGATATTCAAGAGGAAAATACATGAAGTTGTCAGGCACCTGATAATTTGAAATTTAAAGTTTAGCCACCCCCCCCATTCAGAATTAAATTTATTCTTAAATTGGGAGCCATGGCAAAACAGCTACTCCAAAGGTTCCGGTGGTTCCAGGAGTAGAAACGGAAATGTGGCTTTGAGTAGGCTCTGTTCTGAGAGGCATCGCTTTCATCATCTGGAAGTGGATCAGTAGGGTAGCCCCAAATTAATCCAAATGTGATAAGTGTTGCACCATAAATACCAATATTTTTGTTTTAAAAATGACCCACTTGGGATATTCACCCCAACAGGGGCCAAACCACTCAGGCCCCTGTGGTGGTTTGGTACATTTGTTGACAAGTCTAGTTCTGAAGGGCTTCCCTGGTGGCTCAGATTTTAAAGAATCTGCCTGCAATGCATGAGACCCGAGTTCAATCCCTAAAAAGTTTCCATGATCAATTAAGTTTAGGGAGCGTTACAGCCATCTCTGTCTATACCTATGTTCCTTTAGATTCCCAGTGCACATCAGCATACTGAAGTCTTGAGACTTGTGGTTTTAACTTGAAGAAAGCCTTGCATGGAAGTAACTGTTCATAGAACCACTAACATCTCAAGGAACAACACTGGAAAATGCCGGCCTGGACCACTGGTTCTCAAACTTTCTGACTGCAGGACCTCTTTACATTCTTCAGTTACTGAGCCCCCCACCCCCGCAAAGAGCTTTTGTTTATGACAGTTAAATCTGTCATTACTTTCCATATTAGGAAATTTTTTAAAAATTTTAAAAATATATTAGCTCAGACTTATGGTCAAGCTGAGATTGAGAGGAACCAGATTCACCTCACTTGAAACAATCAAAAATAAAGACAAATTACATGAAAAAAATAAGATTTTGAGAACTGATAATAGGCAACAAAGGATAGTTAAGGGGAAAATGAGGTCAGCCTTGAGATTAGCAAGCTTATTACTCTTTTTGGGAGCTGGGCTATAGTGCAAGGAGGGGGAATAAATGAGGGAGCTGGAAGGCACCCCAGTTGAGACAGAGCTGAGGGTCCAGAGGGACCAAGGCGGCTAGAGGTGGAGGGGCTGGAGAGAACTGCACAGAGCAAGAACCCCAGGAATTCATAGAGTCCCGCCTAACCCCCGACGTGAAGTCTTCAGCTATGTTCTGGACTGAACATGCGTGTGAGGTGAATGCTCAAGAGTATGGAAAAAACCATCTGAAAGATTTAGACAGAACAGTGTCTGGTGCCCATACAGAGCTGGGAATAGTGCCTACTCTCATCAGTGAGATCGGGAAGCATGACTCATGGAACTCTGGATGGAATACACAGGTCTTGCTTCAGTAATGGCGAACAATTAACCCTAAACTGAACACTGCTCTGGTTCTGTCTTAAAAAACCCTGCTTATCAGCAAACCTGAAAGGATCAAAGTTTCCGAATAATTGCATCCCAGAGCAATGCTCTGGAGTTTCTATAGGAATTAAAAAATACCCAATACTCAGTTGCTAGTGTCTGGTATCCAATCAAAAATTACCAGGCATTTGCAGCAACATGGATGCATCTAGAGATTGCCTTACTGAGTAGAGTAAGTCAGAGAAGGAAAAATATGGTACGACATCCCTTATATGCAGAATCTAAAGTGGCTCAAATTTACAAAACAGAAACAGACACATAGATTTAGAGAAAGAACTTATAGTTGCCGGGGGTAGGGGGAAGGGATAGTTAGGGAGTTCAGGATCACCATGTACACACTGCTATATTTAAAATGGATAACCAGCAAGGAGGTCCTACTGTATAGTACAGCAGAGAGAACTCTGCTCAATGTTATGTGACAGCATGGATGAGGGGGAAGTTTGGGGGAGAATGGATACTTATACTATATGTATGGATGAGTCCCTTTGCTGTCCACCTGAAACCATCACAACATTGTTAACTGGCTATACTCCAACACAAAAGTTCCAAAATAATAGTAATAAAAAAAGTTAAATTTACCAAGCATGCAAAGAAGCAGGAAAATAGTCCATAATGATGAAAAATAAAATCTATCAGGACCAACTGAGACCTGATATACATTGTGATAATGAGCAGGTAACAATATTAAAACAGCTAATTTTAACAGTAGTCTATTTTGAAAGTGTTAAGTAGCAATCAGAAGATGTAAAAATGGCTCAAATAAAGCACTGGAGGTGAAAACTATAATGTAGCAGATAAAAAATACACCAAATAGTACTGATGACAGACTAGGCAGTGCAGTAAAGAACTTAAGTGAACTTAAGAGAATTTTAATAATGAGTTATCACTGAGCTTCAGGACAATCTCAAACGGCCTAATATGTGTGTAACTGGAGTCTGCTGAAAGGGGGCAGAAAAATATTGGAAATGATGACTGAAAAATTTCCAAATTTGATGAAAACTGTAAAACTAGAGATCCAAGAAACAGCATTAGTAGCAGTGAGGCTTCCTGATGCTTTGGATGGCAACAGTCCCTCTCTCTTACTCAGTACCAGAAACACTGCTGTGTATTAAAAAGCATTTACCAAGACGAGGGTGGGACGATATGAGAGAACAGCAATGAAACATGCATATTACCATATGTGAAATAGATGACCAGTGCAAGTCAATGCATGAAGCAGGACACCCAAAGCTAGTGCTCTGGGACAACCCAGAGGGATGGGGTGGGGAGGGAGGTGGGAGGGGGCTTCAGGATAGGGGACACTGTACGCCCATGGCTGATTCATGTCAATGTATGGTAAAAACCACCACAATACTGTAAAGTAATTAGCCTTCAATTAAAATAAATATATTATTTTCTTTAATGTATTTCCCAATACCAGTCTGTTATCTGATGACAGAGATATTCTGGTAAAATTTATCTAAGCAAAACACTCATACTTCAATTCAAAGGCAAAAACTTTTCTAAGAGACACATATGATTTCCTTGAGTTGGTGACTTAGCTGACCTAGATCAAGGGACATTTTGAATTTTCCACTTGGAATTACAGATTTTTCTATTTTAAAAGCCACATAAAGATATTTAAAACTCATATACCAAAAGTTTGATAAGATTTAAGGTTTACTTTCTGACTTGAAGCTAAGATTTCTTGCCCTGGTATGTACTTGTTTCCAATTATCTCCATAAACTCTTAGAACCAGGCATCCACATCACAGTGCAAGCTGCCAACCTGGGGAGGACTAGGGGATCCACTGCAGAAGATAACAAAGAGAAAAGGACCTAGCCAGAGGGAAAGGGGAGGGCTTACTGTATGATTTCCTTCTGTATTTGTACTTGTTTAAAACATTGTTACTTGAGTTCTAATAGCTCTGGAGGCATTACTTTCAATATAGCACAATAATTATGAAATGAGTATTGGGTCAATCTATTTTTTTAATACCACTGGGTTCTCAGTTAAACCATAAACAATCATGTGATCAACAGGAAAGGATTCCTCCATAATTTTTCCTTTGTAAATTCCCAAATAAAGCTTTCCTTGTCACACAGTTTCTCAAGTAACTGAGAGCAATGTTTCATAGGTTTCCAATTTACTAGAGTCTTTAGACACACTTAAGGTTTAAATCTTGGGGGTTCATACAGTTCCTGAGAATCCTAATTAACTCTATGGAATCCAAAATTCTTAAAGAAAAATATACTTTCTTATTTTAAAATTATTAATTACAAACATGCACACATACACAGAATGAAAGTTTTGTTTGTCTTTTAACAATACTTCTCACCTTCTACTTTTGCCAATTTGTAGTTTTGCCACTTGATTCCTTGTTGACCCAGATATAAACATATAGAATAACCTTTTCATATCACAGGTACCAATATTAGCAGTTCATCAATCTCGTGAAGTGAACTGAGCAAAATAACAAACACACACCACACTTAAGAGTCAATATTTATTCTGATTAATATTTTACAAAATTTTGACAGATTTAATTTATGTAAGGAGAGCTAATTTATTAAACACTTTACAGGTTTTTCTTTCCACAGAATAACACGTTAAGTAGCAAAATAATACTTGGCACAGTTATAAATAAAATATAAAATAAAAATATCCATAGCTTAAGTATAATAATGATGCTGTTTTATGCCTATTAATATTTCAAACAAATTCCTGGGAACAACAAAAATAAGGAAAAAATTCCAAAGAAGTAATTCATGTTTAGAGCTGAGAAGTAAGTTCCTATTTGCTAAAAGTATCCAATTAAGCTGACATGAACTATTCCTCAAAGGGTCACCCTTATACACAACTTCAGAATGGGGTTAAACTGGTTCCACGCGTAAGACCTGTAAAATCATTAGAAGATACACTGCTGCATAGTTGGCTCCTGACCATCTGACCATTTCTGAGTTAGAGATTTCAGTGGTGCTATGAGATAGCTTAGTGCTAAAGCATTAACATTGCTAATATTTTCCATGTATACATCTAGAGGTTTTTTTTTTTCTATTTAACTGAAAGACATTTCTTTCACACTTAAAAGAATATTGTACCATAAAGAAAGAACATGGTAACAACACTCTCATTCAAACTCTGAGAAAACCACCATTGTATTTGACTGTTAATAAAAAATGTTTCGATAAAAATTGCAACTGAGTCTTCATGTGAAGTGGCTCAAAATACAAAAAATTAAAACAAATTCTAGCCTTTTATAAATAACTTTGAATTTAAAAATTATCTAAAATTTCCCCCAATTAGTAGTCAAAACTAGCAGAGACATTTGTAAAGTTAACCAATTTTGTACATTCTATGACAAAATGGCACGATGCTATTGCCACCCCACACCCATCTCTTCCCTTTTCAAAAATAAAGTAGGTATGCCAATTTTCTAATATTAAAACACTCACATACACTAAGTAATCTTTTTGATGTATGACTTATGGTCAAAGAAACTACTATATAAAAATGGTACTTGGAAATACTGAACATCAACTATATACATTTTCGCTGCTCCTCCTACTAAGGCAAGGGGCGGGTTTACCACTAGATTGCTTTAATACCTGTAATCTGCATTTTACAGAGAATACTAATTTTACCAAGCATCAGACATGCAGTGAACTTGCAGGGTATAATGCCTATTAACAGCAATATTGAACATCACGAGAAGCTCATTAGTTATCTCCCTTTTCTTTTTGGTTGGATAAAATGAAACGAGCAGCTTTAAACACACTAACACATGGAGACACAGAGAGAAAACTATTTGATAAATTATTATATACAGATACACAATCTTTACACTGGGCTAGGGTCTGTCATCAGTCTGGCCACCCTCGTCCCACTCTCCCCGGCCTGTTCCCTCTCACACGTTTCCCACAGGTCGCTCGAACCACAGTCTGCTACAGCACTTAAAGAGGACCACACCAACCCTCACTCTGTAAACAATACTCGTGGAAGCAGTGACTAACAGTTCACCGTGAGACTATGGAAATGCTGCAACGAAAATTGATCAGTGCATCATGTTTAACAATTAGAAAATCTTTCTGAGATTGTTTCAGACAGCATTAACAAATTTCAAAACATTCAACAATGGGAAAACTGAAACAATCTTAAAGATAAAATCCTTTCTGATAGGTCATTTTTTAAAAACCAGAATATACCATTAGCTTTTCTTTTATTCACATGTCCATTATGTACAGAAATCATGCTCCATCTTTAGCTAGACTCCCATTATTTTGTCTATAATTTATTTTTGCTGTATATCCATTTATCTCTATTACTGAGAATTTTGCATTAACTTGAAAATAGCTCAACTCTTAAAAATTGGACTATTTGCACATCAAATTAAATTCTAATTTATGCTTTACTGGATAGTGTGTGCTAGTATACATTCTATGAGGTGCATCATGCACTTAGTAGGGCTTTTAAGTTGAACAAAATAACATGACTTACTATACTCATGCAAGTGCTTTATTATCAGACCATAAAACCTTAAGAGCAAAGTTACTACAAATTATTTCACTGAACCAGAAATATATCAGCACTTCAACAGCTGATAGCAATAAAATATTGTTAGCACATTTTTTTGGTGAACATTATTTTCCTGTGCCTCTGAAGACACATTACAGTAGATCCCTAATAAAACCACATGATTTTCATCACAGTATTTACATGTACATTCTAACACGTACATAATACTAGTCTGAATCAATTTAAGACAACTCTCTTGGAATTAAATGCAATACTAATAGTAGATTGCATTATAAAATTTAGCTGTATACCATAAATTTAGTTTTAGCTAGACTCAAACATTTCTGATCAGTAAACCATGTCTGTCAACAGAATAAGTTCCCTCTTTCCTCATGAAAAATGTTATGAGAACAAAACCAAAAAGCTGCGTATGTTGTGAATTCCCACATTAAGAACCATTAAAATTCTTTTTAAGATCTTTATTCTTCCCAGAAGTGGCAGTGTGTTCTGTCCATGTTTACCTTTGTTAATAAAAGTGTTGGAAAAAAGACTGTAAAGTTCACTGTTAGCCCTACATATAGCATGCTATTTGTTCAAAGGATGTGGATTCGAGTGTGAGAGAGACACGGACAGACACAATTTTCAGGCACCACTCAGCAATATGCTTCAAAGGATAAAGATGTTGCTACACGAGCTGGTACCCAGATCCTGATATTTGGTCATATTCTATCGTATACTGCCTGGTCCAGTCCACGATAACAGGACGAAAGAGGCCACAGCATCGAAATTCAAAGAAGTCTATAACATTCCTTACACATCCATGGCTAAACAACCCCCCGCAAAAAAAAAAAAAAAACAGAAACAAACAGAAACAGAAAAAGAAAAAAATAGTCTATTAGTATAATAACTTTGAGTTTAACATAACTTTTTAACATTTTAATGTTAAATATATTTTTTCCAAACTTAAATACTCAGATTTTTTGTCAGAAAGAATCTGCTTATAACTCTACAAGTTATGCATTCATGTTTCTTCAGAGCTCTGACAACACTGATTTTTCTCTTGTGCTTATACCATGGGTTACACTATTATATTTTAAAGTTATTCAAACATCCATCTCTCATTCCTATGTAAAATGCAATTTTTGATAAAACCTTTCCTTGACTGGTAGCTCTTTGGCAAGGAGACAAACTATATTCAAAACTGAGAAAGTAAAAGAGAAAATAAACATAAATAGCACAAATGTGACAGTGTACCTAAGAGTAACAATTTAAAACAAGAAATGTCAAGGGAAGTTCCTGGAATTTTGGAATTCAAGAATTTCAGAAACTTCAAGAATACCTTTGGAAAAACAGTCAGTTTTACACCTTATGTAATTATTGTGCCAATGGGAGAATTCTCAAAACTGTTCAACTGACTGTTGTTATTTTTTTCTTTTAAAGATCTGCGTGCTTTCTAGAAGCATGCAACAATTAATAGCACCACAAAAGCTTGAAGGTAGTAGAAAATTTGTTTGAGTAAAACTCAAAGTTTTAAATATTTCATATTATTAGGAAACTACTGTTTAACCAAACTGAATGCAAATTTCAAAATATATACATATATAAATAAAAGAATAGTACAATCTCTTCAATAAATGGTGTTGGGAAAACTGAACCACTATCTTACACTATATACAGAAATTAACTCAAAATGGATTAGACTTGAATTTATGAATTGAAACCAGAAAACAGAGATGGTAAGCTCCTTGACATTAGTCTTGGTGATGAATTTCTGAATCTGACACCAACAGCAAAGGTAACAAAGCAAAAATAAATGAGACAACATTAAACTAAAAAGGTTCTGCCCAGCAAAGGAAACCATCAGCAAAATGAAAAGGCAACCTACTGAATGGGAGAAAATGTCTGCAAATCATATATCTGATAAAAGGTTGACATCCAAACTATATAAAGAACTCACACAACTCAATAGAAAAAAAGCAAATAATCCAACTAAAAATAGATGATCTGAATAGACTGATGGCCAACAGACATGAAAAGACGTTCAACATTACACTAATCGTTAGGGAAACACAAATCAAAACCACCATGAGACAGATATGCGTCATTCAAACAGCAAATAAAATAAGTAATCAGTGGCTAAGAATACACACTCTCAATGCAGGGGACCTGGGTTCGATCCTTGGGCAGGGAACTACATCCCACATGCTGCAACTAAGAGTTTACATGGTGCAACTAAAGATCCTGAGTACTGCAACTAAGATCCAGTACAGGCAAATAAACAAATAAATATTAAAATAATAATAAGTAATCTGAAGCAAAAAGTAGCTGCCCAAGAGTCTAAGAAATTGCCCTAAATAATGAATTTCAAGCAATTGTATTTTTAAAATATTATTTCAATTTTTTCATTTTTGAATGAAAACTTATAAATTGATGGAAATGTTAAAGAACAAATACTAAATGTTAGTAGGTCAATAAAGTTTGAATTATATAATTAAAGGAAAAAGTGAAATCTTGGTATTTATGTTTTACAAGCTATTTTATACATGGCTAAGTAAAGAAATATTCCCTATTTCATATCTTATTGCCACTTTAAAAGAAAGTACTTCTCTTTGAGGTACTCATTACCTATTTGCTTAGTGTAGTTAGTAAGGAACTTCGTGAAGGAACTTCAAGAGAAAATATTAAATCCACAGAAATGTACGTACTTGAATGGACTTTCAATAGATGTTGTTGTGACTTTAAAGTGCTTGTATCTCCTGGCATTCATTCTTTCATTTGTAGTAATACCTAAACATGATATCTAAGAGGCAAAAGAAAGCAAACCATTAAATCTCTGAATATTTAATATAAAATAAATTTAAAATTAATTCTCAAGAGGATTAGGATGGAGAAAACAATGATGAAGTCTGTCTTTGCTTTTCCATCAGGAGACATCAAGCTGGTGTACATGAGATCATCTGTTCTATGAAAAGTAGCTAGCTAAACAGGGAAATAATTTTTAAACAGGCATTGTGTATGTGGAGAGACAGACATTATGTACATACTACTACTCCATCGGCTCCTTTAAGCAGGAGATTTTAAAACTCTAATTAAAAGGAAAGGGCTTCCCAGGTGGCTCAGTGGTAAAGAACCCGCCTGCCAATGCAGGAGATGCAAGAGATGCAGGTTCGAACCCTGGTCAGGAAGATCCCCTGAAGAAGGAAATGGCTACCCATTCCAGTATTCTTGCCTGAAAAATTCCATGGATACAGTAACCTGGTGGGCTACAGTCCATGGGTTGCAAAGAGTTGGATACAACTGAGTACACACAGCACACACAGAGAAAATCCACGTGTATCAGTTTTCTTAATTAAGAAAAAATTCTTAACTTAAAAAATTAAGTTAAAAAAAAAACGCTTGAATAAATACTGATATTTGCAGGTAATAAAATATTACCATTCAAACACATACAAAATTAATGGCACCATCAATTTAAGCTCACAGTTATATCCAATTGGATGTATGTAAATCAGCAAAGACAGAAATCATAAGCTTCGTCAAGAGTAGCACTGCAAGTCAAAAGTCCCTAATATAAGAAGAGGGGGGAGAGGTGGAAAGACAGAGGAAGAAGAAAGGAACAGCAAATTGAAAATTTTAACTCTTGAAAAAATTTTAATTATTGAAAAGTAGGAGTGGTTATAAAGAGGATACGCTATTATCTTTTAAGCAAGGAGTGAATTTTTAAGAGTTCTCAGCACACTAAAGAACAACGCATGTGCACATACCTGATACATTTGACACATGAGTAATACAGCCACCCACATGAAGTGAAAAACACTGTTCAGAAACATCCAGAACATCCAAGGTGAACAGGTGGCAATTTGAGTAATATACGTCCAAAATCCATCCTTGGTGTAACTGGTCTCACAGTGGAGTCCCCAGTCTAAAATCAGAGCAGACGTACTCAGATTTACTCGATCATCATCCAGGCCCCTTGTGGATGATTTTGTGGTAGGTACCACTAAGAAAACATGACCTAAGAATTTAACTGATGACTTTCAATGCAAATATTTTTGTACTCATAAATAATCCCCTTATCCATTAGTGAAAAAACATAAAGAACAGAAAGGAGCAGCCAATCTTAAAAACAAACAAATCTGTACTGTAACAACAGCTTTTATCTGATTGGTACTGCATACATAGAATACTTTAGAAACATTTCCTTTATACAAAGATAAGATGATATATACATGTGAGACTTCTTTGGAGGGAAGGCATATAATATATGATCACCTCGGGGAGGAGAGCTTTTTCCAAAACAAAATTTACTCAGAGAGCTGCTGCCATAAAGAACTGGTGTTATTGCTGGACTGTGCTCTTTCTTAGGGGTGCTGGACTGCCAGAAATTAGGTAAAGATCTCTAGCCAAAACTTTCTCTCTGTTCATCTCTATTTGAGGAACTAGCCTCCTTTTTCATTACGGTATTAATAATAATAGAGATTATTCTTAATATCTGTGGGAGTAGGAAGACTAGGAAATCATCCAAGACTTATTTTCAAGTCAGTATCTAATATGTCTTCATGCTAAATACCAACAAGGCCTGAAGGACAGTAACTAATATTTTCATTCAAATTCTTTCCAAATTATGTTCTCAGTGCAATAAAAGCCTATTATTTCTTCTAAAATACTAAACCATATGACCAGTGAATGACACCTTATTTTTAACCTTTTAAATATTCTCTAGTAGACAATAATTATACCTTACTCTTCAAAATATTTCAAGTTCTGTGAAAACTGAACTTCAACTGTATTTTCCCAGCTGTTTTATAAGAAAGAGCAACTGGCATAATCCCAAAATTTACAAACTACTAAAGTAAAGCAAGCATGCAACGTGAAAAATCTTGGTGTATTTTACCCAGCTATTCAAAGCCTATTAAAAGATAATTAACTGATAACTCTGTTGCTTATACTCTACTGAATGTTTGATAGTTCTATATCTATTTTTTCATTGTAGTGAAGTGCCCCAGTTAAAAGACATTTGTCATTACAGTGTTTTTTGTTAATATGGTAAAGCGTGAGGTTGCAAACATTTGCTTTAAGAAGATAAAAAGTACTAACTGTACTCACAAGAAATACAACCATAAATCATCCAGCAGATCATAAAAAGCAAGAAGAACAGGTAGCCCATAAAGTATCTGTGGTTGCCTGCACCTAAAATACAAAACAGAAGCAATTTTTTTCCAGCTAAGAAAAAACAACCAGACACATACCTAGAGATGATGCTGGGGTGGGGAAATGCCATGAATAGTGAGATACACACTGGACAATAATCACATATGTTATTCATTTCATAAAATGATTGTCAAGAAAACAGTTGTTTTAATCAAAGTCTTTAAATAAAAGAATGCTTACAATTACACACAGATATAGTGACTGCAATGAAATGCATTCTGAAGTCAAAAGTCTTAATGAACCAAATAAATCACAATTTTGAGCTTTCACTGTGTGCTTTGAGGTTTAAACAACCCTATTTTATCTTTACTTTTATAAATTTTATAATCCAACTTTTTAAAGGTTTCTCCCCAAGAGTCATACAATCTTTGTAACATTTCCCTGCTGTCCCCTCATAAAATCTCCATGGTCATCTCTCAGGCCACTGAGTCCACTTCCTTAGACTGTACTATTCTGAATATTGACGAATGTAGAGTTCTTTTTTTTTTTTTTTTTGAATGTAGAGTTCTTATCTGTCATTCTTCTTTGCCTCTGTACGTAACAATCTTGTAGCAAATTTTAATCATCTTACTTTCTCTAGTTTAACTAAAAGACAACACAACATGCGTCTTTACTGATTTCACTGCTGTCCAATGGAGAAAACAGGAAAGAGGAGGTACCAGAGAGAACTGATTAAGAAATTATATCAGTCTTTCCTAGACACTGATTTTTTTTTCCATTTATTTTTATCAGTTGGAGGCTAATTACTTTACAATATTGTAGTGGCTCTTGCCATACATTGACCTGAATCAGCCATGGATTTACATGTGTTCCCCATCCCAATCCCCCCTCCCACCTCCCTCTCCACCCGATCCCTCTGGGTCTTCCAGTGCACCAGGCCCAAGCACTTGTCTCATGCATCCAACCTGGGCTGATGATCTGTTTCACCCTAGATAACATACATGTTTTGATGCTGTTCTCTCGAAACGTCCCACCCTCGCCTTCTCCCTAGACACTGATTTTATGATGTCTTTTCCCCTCTCTCACAACTGAGCTGATGTACTGCGAACAAGAAAATAATTAGGGGAACGAGGGGGTGTTGCATGTTGCAAGAACAAAGCTTCTGTGTCTACTTGAATGTTGTACTTCATTAGTTACCTAGAGCAATATAAATGAACAATACATTTAGAAATTACTTACCTAGAAATAAAACTTTAGAAATAAAACCTTTAGATGTTTTAAATGTTTAAAACTTTTAAATGTTTTAGAAATAAAACATTTAGAAATAAAACTTACCCACACAGTTACCCACCCACGGGCAATGATGGTCGAACTTTGCTATACAGCGGTTACACACACCACAGTGTTTGGACCTTACTGGTTTCCGTATCTGTTAACAGGCATGTGAAAAGATTACAAAGGCACTGGACCTAAGACAGAAAAGCTGAACATTTTCTCAAAATACAATTATGAAAAAAACTATTTTTTGAAAAGGATTACACCAAGGTTTCCAAAGGAATAGATCCAATCAAAAACCATTCTTGTTTAATAAAATTTCAACTGTAACAACAAAGATGAAAAAGAAGGCTACACTAAAATACAAATTCCTTGCTGTGTGGACAGTCAAATAAACAAACAAATAAATAAAAACTCCTAAGGTGGGGCAGAACTATCAATTTACAAAAATAAGAATCAAATACCAATCTACTATTGCAGTGAATGGTACTATATTTAATTCATAACCCTTAAATTCCTCAAATATCACTCTTCTGGCTTCTTAATGAAAATCTATCACAGTGAATGATACTGGTTGCTGTTTAATAAAATGAAACTGTTCCTTAGTAATAGGAAAGTCCTTAGAAGTGAATAAAAGCAGCTTTTAAAATTCAAATCATTAATAAAATGTCTTCTCAGAGTTAACAAATCTAGCAACAACAACAACAAAAACCCAGTAAGTGCACGTGTCTTTCAGAGCCTCTTCAGATCTCATTAAGGCACAGCACTTTACCCTGCTGAAGTGCAAGACCACTACCTAAGAAAATACAACATGCTTGTGAAGTTTAGGCAGTCCCTGTGTGTTCTAAAAACAGAACATATATTATACAGCTCTTGACAGGCAATAAAGAGTTAATTTTCATAATGCCTTCTGTTTTAAATGTTGTGAAATGCCTTTCTCTCCACGACTCTAAAGCAATCAAGTGAATACAAGAACTCATTAGTGACCTTCAAAGAGCTGTTAGCCCCAATGCTGGATGCGTGACAAGAGCTAGAGTTATAACACTTGCTAGAAGCAAATTTTATAATGCCCTTCACTGGTGCTTCAACAAAAGCACTGTCGTCTCCCCAACACTTTACATAAGCATGCATGATTCTGAGGGTACTAAGAAAAAGGCATCGGTGCATTATGTGGCTCTTACCTGTACTAAAATTATCTGTGGACCCAAGAAAAGGCTAAGTTATTCTTCATCACAGATATGAGACTAAATCCATCAGCAGAAAGAAGTAGGATATACCAAACAACTTCTACCCTAACTTGCAACTCTCAGCTAAGTCTCCTCTTTGGGCAACAGCTATGAAGGAATTCTGCACAAAAACTGACGCAAGGCTCCTGAACACAACAGCTGCCTTAGTTCACTTCCAGAGCAGTTCATTTTCAGGAAATTCTGATTTATGTATGTCTTCTTACCTATTTGTCAAACTGAAGAATACCCAAATAATTACAAATACCTCTGTCAGTTTGAATCATTTTATAATACGACATGCTCTTGAAAGATATAATATATGCTCTTCATATAATACGACATGCTCTTTTACAATGCCAAATTATCTATCCAGAACTACAACTTACTGTAACATAACACATAATGAAAACATTTATGCTATAATGACAATAGTCTTGTTCTTGCCATCAGATATTTACTTAATAATGAAACTGTATTGAGCAACTTTATATAAAAGAATCTGTTTGCCATATGGCAAAAACATCAGCAATGTATACTTGACTTTATGGAACAGGATAATATGTTCATAGAACAGTAGAACATAAAAATGTTCTAAACGTTAAGAATACAATTCTGAAAAAAAGAAGAATACAATTCTGCAAATTACCCATTGTAAAGCACAGAAATAAAAATATTTTTAAAGCATTCTTTAAAATACAAAAGAATCAGTACTCTAAAGTTGTTACCAAAAATAAAACAGTATATACAGTGAAAATCCAGAATCATAACTGTCTAAGAATGTTAAGTGAAACAAAAGAATCTGTAGAATTAGAGCTTAATTTCAAAAACTCAATCCAGAATTCTCAACTAAGTCAATTATTCATTATTATTGTTAAGATGTTAATTCAGTTGCAGTGTATAACTTAAAGGTATAAAAGAACATTTAGTTTCAAGCATGATTTGGGGATATTTCCATTTCCATACAGAGAAACATGGTTTATACAGGAATGCTATATGCCACAGAAAAGACTGTGGCAGTCCATACATTTTCCACAAGAACTGATTACAAAAACCAAGCAGAAAATCCCTAAACCACAAAACTGTTTTATTATCTATGACCTGGCTGAATATGGTAACTTTTACTGTCAATGATGAAAGAGTGCTCTAATTTGCATAAACACTCTAACACAGATGGATAACTGCTCTAATGTTGTCTTAAAGGTTACCTAATTTCCCATCATGGCCTTTAAATATAAGAAACAAGTTTCTTAAAATATGATTAGGATAACAGCATATTAGGGAATCATGGTAAACTTTTGATTTTAAATACTTTATTAGTTTTTTGTTGAATTACATTCTGAGAAAAAAAGAATGAATATAAATGAATGAACGATACTGAATCGGAAATGCAGTTAAGGTGTAACATCAGTGGGAAGGAGAACACTGGGAAGAAGATATCCTTTCACCATCTTTCCTCCTGTCCCATGATCCAAAAGCCTTCTGGCTGGGGGATCATGGAACGTGCTCAGTGAAAGACACTGTCCTGGTTTCCCAAACTCTCTATGCTACGCCACTGCTAAGGGAAAAGGAGAAAGGGAAGAATAAAGAAAAAAATACTACCAAACAGGTACTGCAGAATATACTGAGGTCCAGACTTCCTGTCTCTGCAAGTTCAACTATTGTCTGTGAATTAAAAAAAAAACTTCATTCAAAACAGAACAATATTCATCAGCTATTATTCCATCAATATGAGTGTCAACAGGCACTACTAAATATAGATAACCAACAAGGACCTACTGCATAGCACAGGGAACTATACTCAATATTTTGGAATAAACTGTAAGGGAAAAGAATCTGAAAGAGAATCTATTATTTCTCGGATTACACATATAAAACTCAGTGACTCAGTGAACACAGCTGAGTCACTGTGATGTACACCTGAAACAAACACAACACTGAAAATCAACTACACTCAGTAACAGTATTCATGTAAGTGTCAACAGACACATTTATTTTTAATTAACCAAGGTTTTCAGCTGAAAGTAATAAATTTCTTCACTTACTTCTGTTATTTTACTATAATCTGGATACAGAAATTTTATTTCTTGGATATATGAAAAAGCAACCCTAAACCTAAGTTACGGGAATAAAACTAAATTACCTAAGAACTAGTCTGAATGGGTTTTGATGATTAAGAGATAAATGTAAACCTGAATCCAAAAAGACTCGAATCTTCGGAGCTAGATGATGACTTAAGAAACCTGGCAAATCAATTAGCAGTGAAGCCTGCGGCCCCCTGGGACACAGAGCAGCGCTCTGGATGCAGACAGAGAGGGGCAGACTGTAAGGGACCGCTAGTGCCTTACTCACTGTGGGCAGAGTCACTCATCAGGGTCTGCTCTGCGCTCTGGATGTAGACAGAGAGGGGCAGACTGTAAGGGACCGCTAGCGCCTTACTCACTGTGGGCAGAGTCGCTCATCAGGGTCTGCTCTGCGCTCTGGATGCAGACAGAGAGGGGCAGACTGTAAGGGACCGCTAGTGCCTTACTCACTGTGGGCAGAGTCGCTCATCAGGGTCTGCTCTGCTTTCAGCGACTGGGTAAACAGCTCTTAAAATAATTTAACTGCCTCTGGTCTAATTCTCTACTTAACATGACCTCTTTGGATTACAAATTCGGCTTCCTAAGTACCTGGGCTATAGATGAGGGGTGCCCTGGATCATATATACAAATATGTTTGTTATTAGAACAATTTATCTATACTATCAACCAGTTTTCTGGCCTTCTAGTTTACATGGTCTTTTAACAAACATTTACTTAATGGATGCAAATTTATGTGCTGAAGGTTTACAGAGTTGTTTAAAATACTTTATTAGTCCCTTAAAACAATCATAATCCTTAGAGAGGAGAGAAACATGAAAATTTTAAATGTCATTTTAAAATATCAAGGAAGTATAAGGACAGGCATCTCAAGAGCATCAACTATATACATAATCTCAGTTTGGTTTGAAATTCTGTTTCTTTGTATTCTCATATCTGCTAAAAATACTGATAATCTGGCAATAAAACACATGTAACTAGTTAGATTGTATCTTGCTACCTTTTTCTTTTGTTCTTCTGTGGCTTTAATAATCCCTGGATCTGATTTCCAAGATTTTCCAAAATTGTAGAAAAGTGCAATACTATTGGCAAGGAATGGAAGATGGATAAATAGAAAATTGAGATGTGCCTAAAGTTAAGGAATCTAAAGAAGCAATGAAAACTAGTTATTACTATAGATAAACTTATACTCTGCAAGATTTTATCACACATACAAAAAAATCTAGAAAAAAGTACAAGATGGTTTATTAAATCAAAATGAATTCCATCTATACATGCTAGTCTATTACATCGCAACAAACACATTTTCCATTGTGCTCATAAGTAAATGTAAAAAACAAAAATGTCAATTGTTTACAAATTTTAAACCATGTAGGGTAAGCTTATCTGACACTTTTTTTAAAGTCAGTGAATACATTATTTTAAATGATCATTACTTCTTTCGACAAAAACGAGGGGCTTCTCATGTCCAAAGTAATTAGCATATTACTTTATCTATATTCATTAAAATCTATGAAACACTTAGATATCATACCCATATATCTAAAAGATTGTTTTTACATTCTCTTCATTGCCATTTTTGCCCACATTCAAGTTGACTTTAATTTTAGAAAAAGTATTTATAAACTTGCTTAAAACAGAAATACTTTCTTTGGTTACATTTTCCTTCCTAATAAAAACATGATAAATGTACCAGGCACTTATAAATGTTAAGTGAAGCATCAAAGACTATTTTCAATAACACTGGGGAAAATAACACAACGTTGCTAGAGCAACACATTCTTGAGGCACGGAACACACCGTTCCCAAGATGTGACCCAGGTACCAAAGCTGCCCACGACGTTTCCGGGAGAGTGGGGCCGCCGCGGTGCCAGGGGAGAGAGGAAAGGCCTCTCGCAGAGGTCTGGGATGGACGTGACGGCCGGGATCTCCGTTCACACACTGACTGCACAACCGTGCACCCCCACACACCTGCTGGCCACACCCCACCAACGACTGCCTCAGCCACATCCTTGTCTTGTTACTGCTTCACAAATGCATTATTGGTCTAAAAGGCATGAAGAGTCCTACTCCGCTCATCTGTTAGGTCTTCATTATTTATGAAGGCCCCTAAGTACACGTTAAAAAAAAGAAAAGATTTAGTAAAACATGTAAGCTAGGAATTCCCTGGTAGTCCAGTGGTTAGGACACCACACGCTCTTTGCCAAAGGCCTGGGTTCAATCCCTGGTGGGGGAACTAATCCCACAGACTGCAGGATGCAACCAAAAAGAAGAAAAGTGTATGCTTTTCTCCTGGTTTTTTTTTTTTTTTTAAAAAAAACCAAACAATTTTATGTAGTACAAGTATCATACAAATATTCTGTAAGATTTTTAGGTATTATCATGTATACACACTCTTTACATTTCTCATGGAAGCACAGGTTAAGAAAGAACCATTTCGTAAATGAAACAAACCTGTATTTGTTTGGTAAATACCAAAACACTACCCAACCACTTAAAATACAGGAGGAAAAAAAGGAAGAAAAAGAGTAGTTAATATCAGCTGCCACATATAAAAGTGATTTTCTTGCCCAGTCCCATTTATTCCCACCTTTCACCATCCTCATTCTCCAAAATCCATGGGTACAGCCAGCACAGGATACACAGAAAGCCAAATTTCCACCTCTTTCAACAGCCAAAAAATAAATAAAATAATAAATAAAGCTTAAGAATAAAGCTGGATAAATGTTATGTGCAAAAAATGCCGAATGGTGGCATTTTTCAGTGCAGAATCTTTATTATAACAGTTTCAGAAAGTGCTAACATATGTAACAAATATACACAGCAGGTTCTTGCTGTCCTTCAGTTACTCAGTCCTGTCTGACGCTTTGCGACCACATGAACTGAAGCCTGCCAGGCTCCTCGGCTCATGGGATTTCCCAGGCAAGAACACTGGAGTGGGTTCCCATCTCCTTCTCCAGAGGATCTTCCCGACACAGGGATTAGACCCATGTCTCCTGCATGGGCAGGCAGACTCCTTACTAACTGACTCACCTAGGCAGCCCACATGCCATTTAGACTGCACAAAAACCCATGATAAAGCTTGCTGCCATCCCCAAGACAAAACTGAGGTGGAGGTTAATCAAGCAGTCTAAGATTAAAGAATGGATTAGAGATGGAGCTGGTATTAAAACCTAGGCTCTTACTACATATGCTATCCTGCCTCTCCAAAGTACTCTGCAGAATATTCTGAGTCATTAAATGTTATGGGAACAATGATCACATCCACCTCTGATTTAAGAAGCTTAAGACCTGACTGAAAAATAATTTATTTTTAGATACAGAATTCCTAATAACCTATTTCGAAAATTTTGTCAACACACTAAACAGTAGACTATATTATTTACGAGAGCGAATTTCAGGGCTGTATGATAATTATAGAAGTATGAACAAAATTTTCAAACAAAAGTGCAAGCAAATCACTCACAAATCTCACAACCAGAAATAACCACAGCTAAAACTACATGTGCTCACTTCCAGCTCTTATCATTCTAGAATCTCTCTGTAAATACAATTTAGTATTTTTTCATTTGTTACAAGTATGAGCCCACATCACTAAGTCTCAAAAAAGCATTTTAGTGGATATTTTATTGTATACCACATGTCAGATAACTGATAAATCTATCCTCCTATTCAGGTTATTTCCATTTTTTCCCTATTATAAATGGTACAATGATAAACTTCATTGTAAATAAACCTTTGATCGGATCTCTTATTATTTCCTTGTACAAATTATGGTCAGTGTATAATACAGGGCATTTGAAGATATACTGCAGCAGATCAAAGAACTGGGTTCTATACCAGACTCTCAATAATTACCTGGCTATGAAACTTTGAGAAAGGCATACTACTTCTATGAACCTCAATTTTTCTATCAGTTAGAAAACAGCATTATGATTTGTGTGGTTTTTTTTTTAATCTCAAAGAATTGTTCTGAGAACCAAGTAAAATAATATACCTGAAGAACTATAAATCAAATAGTAGAATTTATTTATTATAACAAATGGTTTATATCAATACAAGACTCATTATCACCACAAAAACACTGAAGCTGAGTAACATATGAGAAACTAAAATAACTTATATAGTTATGTTTACTAGCTAAAATTTATTTGTAACCCCAAAACCAATATTTAGAACGCTTCTGCAGTCATTTGTGAATATGTGCAAAGTAACAATAAACATGAGTTGCCTTATGCACACATTTCCAGTTGAGCTAAACAAGGCAATACTTTGCCTTCTTGTTTAGCATTTGTGTGCTTTATGTTGGTGATTTTGCTGTTTAAAATGGTCTCCAAGTATAGTGCTTAAGTGCCATCTGAAGTTTCTAAGCAAAAGTTGATATATGGACTATATAAAACTCTCTGGCATAAAGTTTTCATTATTTGTAATTTACTAATTATCCTGCTTTTCTCTATTTAAATGCAAACAGATTAACAGTACAGCAACAGTCTAAAACATTCTGAGATGTGAATTGGATTTTTTTTTTAAAACATAAAATTTACCGTCCGATTTAGGAAGCCAAGCTAGAAAACATGTCTGAAATACTAGTCATTTCAGAGGTCAGTGCTTTTTATAAATTTAAAACAGATGAGGCACTGAAAATGAGCAGATATGTTTTACTCATTAAATAATCCAATAAGACAATTCTAATGCTTAATAAATCTCTGAAGAACAATTTTTATATCAAAGTATAATACAAGCCCAGAATGAGCTAGTGAAAACTGCAAGTGAAAAAATTTCAATAGACACTATGATAAGAAGGTATTTTAAAAAGTAATCCTATAATGCTGTGAAAATTAAGAATTAGAAGCACAGTTATAATTCTGTCGCTCAGTTTCACAATGAAACATATTTTGTTCTTGTCTAATACACGGAACAACTTAACAAAAAGAACATAATATTATAATATGCAAGACTGTGAAGTGAAGCCAGGTATCAGTAATAATTAATATTGTTCAGCACAGTTAAAAGTCACTGAATACTGCATACCATTTAAAATATCATATACTTTTCATATTGATAGTAATGTTTTGAAGAATGATCTAAGACATCAATCATGTACCTTTATTATAATAAAACAGACTGTCTTACTGATTTTTTCTATTAAAATATCAAATGCAGACACTGTCCTTATTTCTTAAGATGTACACACATGCACACACAAATTTACAATGTCTAATTATACTATGTTTTAAAAGTACATTGAAACAAAAAACAAAAAAAGTACATCAAAATAATTTGCAAACATCTGAAGATAACAGCACTAAAGGCTTTTCATAAGCAAAAGAGAAGATTAACTGTTACCTATCGCAACAGAACAGTAGTAAGCGTGACAGTAAGAAAACGTGCAGAGAAAATGCTGACAGTAAAACATGAAAATCACAATTCAGTGGAAAGGTGCAGAACGCGTCACAGAGTCAGACAAATACGTGTTTCTACTCTCCTCTATTAGAGAGGGGCTGTGTGATCTTGGGATCACAACAAATTAACCTATTTAAACCTAAGTTTTCTCAACGATAAAATGGAGACAACAATATAAACATATATATAATAGGATGTGTAGTAAATGGAACACAAAGTATTTAGGAAAATGCCCTTTAAAAACTCAATTAATGGTCACTATTATTGATATTATTATTACTACTGATGTTATTAAAAGCAGCTTTGAAAAGCAATTTATTAAATATGAAACATTTAAAAATACATTAGTTCATACTTATGTTTCTAATAAAACTGTTTTATTCTAGCATATAGTGAGTAGCTCATCTATGTTAAATATTAAACATTTGTTTAAATAGCAAACAAAAATTGTTTTAGATAAAACCTTTATAACCAAAGGATATCATTCCAAAACCAGAAGAACCACGTCACATACATCCAAAATTTGGTTGCCAAATATATTCCAAGGGGCAATGCACTATGCATTGAATGATCAAAAAAGGATCTGTAAAACACAAGTTTTATAAAACGTGAACTCCATATTTCATTGTAAAAATGAAGATTTATTTATTTAAATGAAAATTACATCTATTCCGCATAGTAAACTTTTAACAAAATCCAGAAATTCAGGATGCTTAAATATGAAGGCTGTTTTCCACAGTAATCAGTAAGACATGAATGCACAGCTGAATGACTCAAGTCTGAAGCTACTTTTAATTCATCAAGAATTAGAATTATATTCTATATACTTTCCAACTTTAGAATTTCATTGTATTCCCATTCTTTTAAATAAAAAACTCACTTTAGCATATACAGTAACTCCATCATCCAGCTTACTACACACCAAAGGCATGTTATAATTTTAACAAATGAATGCAAAGTGATACCCGAGTTTTTCTCTATGCTGCATCATTATTTCTCCTTACCTACACATTCCCACTAAGCTTTCAGCACATCTTTTCAAAGAGAATGAACCAGCTAGTTTGGAGGAATTAAAGGTCATTATTTACAGCATTTAGAATTCAGGAAAAAATAAACACTGATAAATCTTATTAAACACTAAGTAGGATCAACCATCCAGGTATGCTAAGAAGGCAGAATTGGTGAATTCTTTCTTACACCTCTTGGTGAAAGTAAACACTAAAATAAGATTAAGTTTCTTCCTGAGAGTTACCACACTGGTGCATTACCATTCACTCTCATCTCTGTGAATTATTTTCAGAACTCTCTTTTGAAATTCTAGTGAAAACCAAGTACTAAAGGAATGGAAATTAGGTGGGAAATTCTGGATCATAAATAACTTCCTAGTTTGCTGGATGGGCAACTTTAGGGCAATAGGATTTAAGGATAAGAATAAAGCAGAATGAACACAATGCTTAGAGAACAAAGGAGAAAATTTTAAAAAACAACTGAGCCCACTTCATATGCTTAGACTCCTCATGTGTTTAGGTGTTCCCTCATTCTTGCATGCTGCCTATGGCCAAAGAAAATTTAATTTCTATGGAAAGGTAAGCTCAAGCATTACAGTTAACCAGAAATAAGCAATATATTACATTCAGAGTTCAACAAACTCACATTCATGTCTATTGAAATGTTTTAAAACTGTATTTTAGCCTTAAAATGTTAGACTTAGTCACTATTAAGTACCCTTACAGTCATTTTTCACAATGATGTTAAAAATGTTAACGATTTCAGATATAAATTTGCCCAAAATTCTTTAACATTACATTAAGATCAAACATGTTACATAAAGGCAGTGTTCTAAATATAATTAATTTTACATAGCCAGGTGCAAATTATGATTTTTACCTGTCTGGTTAAAAACACAGTTAAAAACAACACTTACTTTGAAAGAAACTGCACTGTAGCCCAGACGCCACCATACATTAGCCCTTTAATGAGCCAAGAGTCAATGTTTAGGTCTGCTATAAACCCAACCAGCCAAATGACTAGGAAAGGAGTTCCCAGCATCACTTTCTGCCGAAATTCCTGGACAGGAAAAAAAAAACACACACAAAGTTTTTCATGTTTCAAGTAACCTCAATGTGAATCGCTGTTACCTTTGTGAAAACACACAACCGGGGTGAAATTATCAAATATACCTACTACGTGCAGAAAGTATTCAAGGTGCTAGTCTGATTTCTAGAAAGAGGTATTAAATAATTTAAAAGTACCTGGTTAAAGTCGTGGAAAACGAAAACAGAAGTTATAAAAGTGGGTTTAGATAGTCAGATACAGACAACAGCAGGTACCCCCTGCTAACACATGGATGGGCTGAAAAACAGTTCGTGAAAATACTACCCAATTTTAACAAATGCACGGACATCTAAGGAGACAAGGGCAACCAGAATGACTGAAGGTCTCACAGCTGTATCAGATAAGGAAAACAGTACGTTTAGCCTGGAGAAGATGTTTTGAATGATACATGTAAATAGTATATACCAAAGTAAGAGAATAAAATCAATTTTATTTACAGAGCCCCAGAGATCACAGAATGGAGATGATGTGCCTCTGAACACGTATCAAAGGACAGTGCTTCAAAGCCCAGCTGTAGCACCACTGCGCTTCCGTACCGGTCTAACTGCAGAGACACTCCAAGTATGAAACTGCCTGCCTCCCTCCAGCAGCTACTACAACCGTGTCTCTGGAGCAACACACACATGGCCTCTCCTACCTAACAGCCCTTCACAGACTTAAAGGCAGCTATTACGTCTCTCGAGTTACCTTAGGGGACAAAATTATATGAGATACTCCAGTTGTGATCTAACAAAGCTCAGAGTGTAAACATTACTCTCCTCATTGAATATTTACCTATCTGAAGGACAAGATTACATCAGACCTTTTTTAGCACCCCTTTCATACCATTGGCTTCTAATGAAATAAACACTTTTTTCATATAAATGACTGTTTTCCCCAATTCAGTCACTGTAATTCATATCCTGAACTAATTGTGTAATTTTAACTTAGACTAATAATTAAACATATCAACTTCAGAGTTTAATTTTATGCTGTTGTGAAATGTCACCCTTCCAATTTGTTTTTTATCTCTATTATGTGTGAATTTTGTATCAAGACATTAGAGAACGTGTAATTGGGAAGAGTATGTGAGTAGGGTGGATATTGGTGGGAGAGAAGGCGAACGTGTGGCATTTGAAAAAGTATTTTCTAAAATTATCTTTAATCTGGCTTGTTTTTAGTCAAGACATTTTTCCCCCCAGCAATGGCCACATTTTTTTCCTTATTAAAAATTAAGACACAATTTACATACAGTGAAATTCACCCTCTTTTGTGTATACTTCTCTGAGTTTTGATGAATATACACAGTTGTGTAATAAGCATAAATATCAAGACACAGCACAGCCCCATCAAGCCCTGAGACGCCCTGAGCCACGAGGCACAGCCCTGGCGGCCACTAGTCTGGGGTCTGACCTTTGACTTTTTCCTTGGCATGCATGTCACGAAAAATGGGTCATACTGAATGCAGTCTTTTACATCTGGTTTCATTCACTTAGGTAATGCATTTGACATTCATCCATTTGTTTCATGTATTAGTCGTAAGTTCCTTTTGAATGCTGAGTAGTATTCCATTACAGAATTTAACACAGTCTGCTTATCCATTCCCCAGCTGAGAGACTATGCTTGTTCCCAGTTTCTGATTGTAAATAAAGCCATCATAAACACTTACATATAATTTTTTGTGTGAACACTGGCTCATTTCACCTGGTTAAAAGCCTACATGTGTGATTCCTGCATGTTTTCCAAGCTGTCATTTAATATACATATTACAATATTGTAAAGATGTAACAGTGATATGTTGCTTTTATAGATACAGAAAAAATTTATATTTCATTACAGAATTTTTCAAATATATAATAAATTTGAAGGGATTTTGAAGTGAATCTACCACCCAGATTCAATTTAGTTCTTTAATTCCACTTTTTGTTTTTAAATAATTGCAATTTTTAATCTATTTTAAAAACTGATGTACAGTTAAGTACAATGTTGCATTAGCTTCAGGTATATAGGTATACAGCAAAGTAATTTCAGTCATACATATAAAGGGATATTTATATATATTCCTTTTCAGATTCTTTACCATTATAAATTATTACAAGACACTGAACATATTTCCCCGTGCTATATAGTAGGTACTTGTTGTTTATCTATTTTATACATAGTAGTGTGTAGATGTTAATGCCAAACTCCTAACTAATTTATCTCCCCCCACCCCCTATTATCCTTTCTGGTCACTGTAAGTTTTTCTATGTCTGTGAGTATCCTTCTATTTGGAAAAGACATTCATTTATATCATTTATTAAGATTCCATGCATAAGTGATACTGTGTATTTGTCTTTCTCTGACTTAACATGGTTTCTAGGTTCATCCACGTTGCAGCAAATGGCATTAGTTTATTTTTTATGGCTGAATAATATTCCACTGTGTACATATACCATCCTTATCTTATTTAGGCTGCTTCCATGTCTTGGCTATTATAAATAGTGCTGCTATGAAAATTGGGGTGTATGTATCTTTTTGAAATAGAGTTTCATCTGAATACATGCCCAGGAGTGGGATTGCTGGATCATATGGTAACTATTTTCAGTTTCTTAAGGAACCTCCATATTGTTCTCCATAATGACTGCACCAATTTGCATTCCCATCAAAAGCATAGGAGAGTTCCCTTTTCTCCACACCCTCTCCAGCATATATTATTTGTAGACATTTTAATGATTGGTGGGCCTCCTGGGTGGGACTAGTGGTGGCAAAGAATCCACTTGCCAGTGCAGGAGTTATAAGAGAGAGGGGTTCAATCCCTGGGGTGGGAAGATCCCCTGGAGGAGAAAATGGCAACCTGTTTCATAATCTTGCCTGGAAAATTTCATGGACAGAAGAACCTGGTGGGCTACATGTTCCATGGGATCACGAAGAATTGGACATGACTGAGCACACAGGAGAAAGAGCAACATTGGTGGGAGTGGGATTAGGCGGCAGGGTGCTCTGTTGCCAACCTGTGAATATGTAAATATATACTGACTGGTGTGAAGTGGCACCTCATCGTAGTTTTGATTTACATTTCTCTAACAATAAGTGATAATGAGCATCTTTTCATGGCCGTCTGTATGTCTTCTTTGGAAGGAATGTCTATTTAGGTCTTTCACTCATTTTTTTGATTGGTTTTTTTTTTTATATTAAGCAATATGAGCTTTTTATTTTAGAAATTAATCCCTTGTTGGTAGCATCATTTACAAATATTTTCTCCCATCCCACAGGCTGTCTGTTTTGTTTATGTTTTCCTTTGCAAAAGCTTTTAAATTTAATTAGGCCCCATTTGTTTCTTTTTGTTTTTATTTCCATTACTCTTTAGAGGTGGATCTGAAAAATACTACCATGATTTATGTCAAAGAGTGTTCTGCTTATGTTTTCCTCTAGGAGTTTCATAGTATCCAGTTTTATGTTTAGGTCTTTAATCTATTTTGAGCTTATTTTTACACATGGTGTTAGAGAAAGTTCTAATTTCATTCTTTCACATGAAGCTGTCCAGTTTTCCCAGCACCCACTTCTCGAAGAGACTGTCTTTTTTCCATTGTATACTTCTGCCTCCTTTGTTGTAGATAATTGACCCTAACTGTGTGGGTCTCTTCCTGGGCTTTCTATCCTATTCCACTGATCCACATACATATGCTTCTGTACCAGTACTATACTGTTTTGATTACCATAGCTTTGTAGTACAGTCTGAAGTCAGGGAGCATGATTCTCCCAGTTCCCCTTTTCCTTTCTCAAGATTGTTTTTGCTATTCCAGGTCTTTTGTGCTTCCAAACAAATTGTAAAATTTTTTGTTCTAGGTCAAGAAAAATGCCATTGGTAATTTGATAGTGATTGTGCTGAATCTGCAGGTTGCCTTGGGTAGTATGGTCATTTTAACAATATTGATTCTTTCAATTCAAGAACATCATATACCTTTCCATCCGTTTATGTCATCTTCAATTTCTCTCATTAGTAGCTTATAGTTTTTTTTTAAGAGTACAGGTGTTTTATCTCCTTAGGTAGGTTTATTCCTAGGTATTTTATTCTTTTTGATGTAATGGTAAATGAGAGTGTTTCCTTAATTTCCCATTTTGATATTTCATTGATAGTGTATAGCAATGCAACAGGTTTCTGTATATTAGATTTGCATTCAGTAACCTTATCAAATTAACTGATGAGCACTAGCAGTTTTCCACTAGCATCGTTAGGATTTTCTATGTATAGCATAATGTCAGCTGCAAACAGTGACAGTTTCACTTCTTTTCCAATTTGGATTCTTTTAATTTCTTTTTCTTCTCTAAACTGCTGTGTCCAGGAATAAAATGTTGAATAAAAGTGGTGAGAGTGGGCATCCTTGTATTATTCCCAATCTTAAAAGGAATACTTCCAGCTTTTCATCACTAAGTATGATGTGAGCTGTGGGTCAGGCAGTTTTAATGAAAAATGCAGGCAGATCCCAAGTACTCGATACCCAGAGTTCCCATCTTGCAAAACAGTACTATAATATCACAACCAGGATACTGACACTGACAAAATTAAGATACAGAGTATTTCCCTCACTACAATGAGTATTTCCATCCTTTAAAGCAACTTCCCTCATCCCTTACCCCTCATCCCCGTATAAACCTCTGCCAATCACTACATTTCCATAATTTTGTCATTTCAAGAATTTTCTATAAGTGGAATTATATAGTATGTAATCTTATAGGATTGGCTTTTCATTCACCATAATTTTCTGGGTATTCATTGGGTTACTGCATATACCATTAGTTCATTCCTTTTTATTGCTGAGGAATATTTCACAGAATGAATGTGTTAGTTTGTTTAATCATTCACCCACTGAAGGACTTGGGGTTGCTTCCGTTTGGGGTCTATTATGAATATATGAATGAATATTATGAATATATGAGTATGGATGCTATAAACAGTCACATACAAATTTTCGTGTGAATGTCAGTTTTCATTTTTCTGGGATAAATGCTTAAGAGTATAATTTCTGGGTTGTATGGTACTGCATGTTAAGTTTTTTAAAAGAAAATGCCAAAGTGTTCTCCAGGGTACTGTACTGCTTTACATGTCTACCAGCAATGTGTGAGTCTCTCAGCATCCTCATCAGCATGTGGTGTAACTTTTTACTGCAGTTATTCTGATAGGTATATAACAGTAAGTCACTGCAGTTTCAATTTGAATTTCCCAAATGACTAAAATGATGTTAAAGATTTTTTTCATGTGCCTGTCAATTTTATACCTCTCTTGGTAAAAACTGTCTCTTCTTTACACTATTTTCTAATTGGATTCTTTGATTTTACACTTCTGAGTTTTGAAAGCTCTTAATATATCTTGGAAACTAATCCCTTTGTTGGATATGTGGCTTGCAAATTCTTTACCCCAGTCTCTAGTCTTCTTTTTCATTTTAATAACAGGGTCTTTCACAGAACATAAGTTTTTAATTTTGATTCAAATCTGAATGATCAATTTTTACCTTTATGGATCATGCTTTTTACGTCAAATCTCTGTGTAGCGCTAGATTTTTATAGTTTTACATTTTACATTTAAGTCTTGAACAGTTTTGAGTTAATTTATTAATAAAGTATGAGGTCTGATGGAGAAGGCAAAGGCAACCCACTCCAGTACTCTTGTCTGGAAAATCACATGGACGGAGGAGCCTGGTAGGCTATAGTCCATGGGGTCGCGAAGAGTTGGACACGACTGAGCAACTTCACTTTCATGTTTCACTTTCCTGCACTGGAGAAGAAAATGGCAACCCACTCCAGTGTTCTTGCCTGGAGAATCATCTATGGGGTCGCACAGTCGGACATGACTGAAGCGACTTAGCAGCAGCAGCAGCATGAGATCTGAGTAGAGGTTTATTTTTTTGCCTATGCATGTCTAGATGCTCCAATATCAATTGTTGAAAAGGCTATGTTTCCTCCACCAAATCGCTTTTATACATCTGTCAAACATCTGTGGGCACATCTCTGTGGTTGTAATTCTAGGCTCTCTATTCTGTTTCACTGATTATTTTATTCCTCCAGCAACACTACAGAGTTTTGACTACTGAAGCTATATAGCAGGTGTTAAAACTGCAGACAGTGATTCTTCCTTTTCAAAATTGTTTTAGATATTCTAAGTCTACTGGTTATACAAATAAAAAAAAAAAATCTTGCCAGGATTTGAGACCAACTGCAGACAACACCACCCTTATGGCAAAAGTGAAGAGGAGCTAAAAAGCCTCTTGATGAAAGTGAAAGAGGAGAGTGAAAAAGTTGGCTTAAAGCTTAACATTCAGAAAACTAAGATCATGGCATCTGGTCCCATCACTTCATGGGAAATGGATGGGGAAACAGTGGCTGACTTTATTTTTTTGGGTCCAAAATCACTGCAGATGGTGACTGCAGCCATGAAATTAAAAGATGCTTACTCCTTGGAAGGAAAGTTATGACCAACCTAGACAGTATATTAAAAAGCAAAGACATTACTTTGCTACACAGGTCTGTGTAGTCAAAGCTATGGTTTTCCCAGTAGTCATGCATGGATGTGAGCGCTGGACTATAAAGAAGGCTGAGTGCTGAAGAATTGATGCTTTTGAACTGTGGTGTTGGAGAGGACTCTTGAGAGTCCCTTGGACAGCAAAGAGATCCAACCAGTCCATCCTAAAGGAGATCAGTCCTGGGTGTTCATTGGAAGGACTGATGCTGAAGCTGAAACTCCAATACTTTGGCCACCTCATGAGAACAGTTGACTCACTAGAAAAGACCCTGATGCTGGGAAGGATTGAGGGCAGGAGGAGGAGGGGACGACAGAGGATGAGATGGTTGGATGGCATCATTGACTTGATGGACATGGGTTTGGGTGGACTCCGGGAGTTGGTGATGGACAGGGAGGCCTGGCGTGCTGCGGTCATGGGGTCGCAAAGAGTCAGACACGACTGAGCGACTGGACTGAACTGATATATTTACTATATTTATTGTATATATTATATATACATATAATATAATATATATATATATACATATAATATATATATTGTAAATATATATATTTACATGAATCTTCCAATTCATGAACACAGTAAGTCTCCCTACTTACTTGGATCATCCTTGATTTCTTTCATTGGCATTTAAAATTTTTCAGCATACAAGTACTTTAAAACTATTTACAGAGAAACTCTCTAGGAAAATAACCTGAAGACTAGCAGAAAAGGTTTTCCATAACTGAAGAAATAAAGATGGAACCACAATGAGACGGCAGGAAGGGGTGAACACAGTATAACCAGGGCTCACATCTCCAGGATCAGTGGACTTACAAATGGAAGGAGTATCACAATCCTGGAGGTCTTCCCCAAGGAAGAAGTGGTTTAAGCCCTATGTGGGGCTCCCCAGCCACGGGGTCCTCCTACACTAGGAAGAAAAGCTCCCACACATCTGGCTTTGAAAAGCAGCAGGACCCATTTCAGGAAAGCTGCAGGTCCACAGGAGACAGAGATTCTGCTTTTCAAAGACAATGGCAAAATTTCAGACACTCCAAAGTACCAGCACAAAGAGGCAATAGTTAGAAGCCTGGAACAGATCTACTAGCTGAGCTTAAAGAGTCCTCTGGAGTGGCAGAAAGCAAATAAAAGACCCCTACATATATAAAAATTGGTGGCAGCTATTTTGGGGAACTTCTTTTACCCTAATAACCCTAGGTTTTCTTGGTGGCTCAGCTGGTAAAGAATCCACCTGCAATGCAGGAGACCTGGGTTCGATCCCTGGGTTGGGAGGATCCCCTGGAGAAGGGAACAGCTACCCACCCCAGTATTCTGGCCTGGAGAATTCCATGGACTGTAAAGTCCACGGGGTCGCAAAAAGTCAGACACGACTGAGCAACTTTCACTTTCACTAACACTAGGGCTGGAAAGCGGCATTTTAGAATCCTCCCTCTAGCCTATTGGTCCCCAGAACCTGGCCCCACCCTCCATCCAGGCAGCACACCCTAAGCACTGCCCCTGCCACCTGCTGCTGCTAATGCTAAGTCGCGTCAGTCGTGTCTGACTCTGTGTGACCCCATAGATGGCAGCCACCAGGCTCCCCTGTCCCTGGGATTCTCCAGGCAAGAACACTGGAGTGGGTTGCCATTTCCTTCTCCAATGCATGCATGCATGCTAAGTCACTTCAGCTGTGTCCGACTCTGTGTGACCCTATGGACAGCAGCCCACCAGGCTCCCCCGTCCACGGGACTCTCCAGGCAAGAATACTGGAGTGGGCTGCCATTTCCTTCTCCACCCAAACAGCCAACCAATCAGCATGATATACTACACTAGCAAACTGAAGCATAAATATCATACGATTACCTCAGTAGATACATAAAAATTTTTTAACAAAATTCAACATTCATTTATGATAAAAATCTCAACAAAAGGGGTATAGAGGAAACATATCTCAATATTAAAAAAGGCCATATATGAAAAACCCACAGGTAACATCATACTCAATAGTAAAAAGTTGAAAGCATTTCCTCTAAGATCAGGAACAAGACAAGGACGCACACTCCTCCACTTCAACACAGTATTAGAAGTCCTAGCCACAGCAATGAGACAAGAAAAAGAAAAAAAGAATCCAAATTGGAAAGGAAGAAGTAAAACTGTCACTGTTTGCAGACGACATGACACTATATATAAGACATCACCAAAAATCTATTAGAACTAATAAGTGAATTGAGTAGTTGCAAGATATAAAATTAATAAACTAAACTCTGTTGGTTACATACTAATAACAAACCATCAGAAAAAGAAATTAAGAAAACAATCCCATTTACAAGTGCATCAAAAAGAATACAACACATAGTAATAAATCTAACCAAAGAGGTAGAAGATTTGTACTCTGAAAACTATTAAGACATTGATAAAAGAACTGAAGATGACACAACAAATGGAAAAACACACCATTCTCACAGACTGGAAGAGCTAACATTGTAAATGATGGTATTACCCCAGGCAATTTACAGATTCAATGTAGTCCTTATCAAAATGCCAACGGCACTTTGCACAGAACTAAAACAGGAAATTCTACATTTGTATGGAAACACAAATGACCTGAATAGCCAAAGCAATCTTGAGAAAGAAGAACAAAGCCAAAATACCACATTCCCTGATTTCACACTATACTGCAAAGGTACAATAATCAAAACAGTACAGCCCTGGCAGAAAAACAGACACACAGGTCACTAATCCGTGAAATGCAAATCAAAACCAAAACAGGATGCCACCTCAGACCTGTAAGAATGGATATCATCCCAAAAGACAAAAAAACAAATGCTGGTGAGGAGCTGGAGAAAAGGAAATCCTTGCACACTACTGGTATAATTGTTAAGTTGGTACAGGCTCTATGGAGGGTCCTCAAAAAATTAAAAACAGAACTGTCGCGTGTCCCAGAAATACCACTTCTGGGTATTTACCCAAAGAAAACAAAAAGACTAAATAGAAAACATATTTACACCTCAGTGTTCACTGCAGTATTATTTACTGTAGCCATGATATGTAAGCAACTTAAGTGCTCATCAGTGTATGAACGGACACAGAAGATGTGATCTATATATTTAATGGAATATTACCCGGCCATTAAAGAGAATGAAGCCTTGCTATTTGTGAGAACATGGATGGATTGAGAGGTATTATGCTAGGGGAACACATCAGAGGAACACAAATATCACTACCATGTGGTCTCATTTACACGGGGAATCTAAAAAAACAAACAAAACAAAAACAGACTCGGAGATATCAGAGGGGAAGGGGCTGGGGCTGAAAGAGATTAAGAGGTACAAACCTCCAGTTATAAAATAAATAAGCCATGGGATGTAATACACAGCATAAAGAATATGGTCAATAATATTATAACAAATTTATATAGGAACAAATGGTTACTAGACAATGTGGTGATCATTTCATAATGTATACAAATGTCAAATCACTATGCAGTACATCTAAAACTGACATAATATTGGAAATCAACTATATTTCGATTTTAAAAAGTTATATTTACACTATAGTCCATTAATAGCCTTATGTCTTAAAAAAACATATCTTTTCATTTAAAAATATTGCTAAAAAATTGCTAGAAAGTGCTAGCCATCACCTGAGCCTTCATCAAGTCATAATCTTTTTGCTGGTGGAGGGTTTGAAATACTGCAAGCATTACCAAAACGTGACATGCAGACATGAAATAAGCAAATGCTGCTGAAAATGGCATCAACAAGACTTACTTGATGTAGCTTGCCACAAAACTAAACTTGTTAAAAAAAGAGAGAGCGAAGAAATACCTGTGAAATGCAATAAAATGAGATATGCCTGGAGTTTTCCTTTTTGTACTGTCTTTGCCTGTTTTTGGAATCATACGTCATTTCTATTCTGCTACTTGCCCATACAAGCAACTTTCCAATATTCTTGTAGGTGAAGTGAGTTTCAGACAGTATATAGTTGAGTCATGCTTTATAATCCACACTGCTGATATCTGTCTTTTAATTTGTATATTTAGACCATTTATGGTTATTCTGGGCTTTCTGGGTGGCAGTAGTGGTAAAGAACCTGCCTGCCAATACAGAAGACTTAAGAAATATAGGTTCGATCCCTGGGTCAGAAATATCCCCCGCAGGACATGGCAACCCACTCCAGTATTCTTGCCCGGAGAATCCCACGGGCAGAGGAGAGCTACAGTCCAGAGGGTCGCAGAGAGTCGGACGTGACTGAAGCGACTTCGCACACAAACAGTTACTCTAATTACTGATATGTCAGGATATAAATTTATAATTTAATCTTTTGTTTTCTATTTGTTCTGTTCCTATCTTCTTGTGAGTTACTGAAAAACTTCTCGTAACTCTATCTATAAGAGCTTTTCAGAATTTATGAGTATATCTCTTTGAATAGCTATTTTAGTGGTTACTCTAAGTGCAATATAAATATAACTTATCACAGTATACTGGTGTCATCATTTTACCAATTTAAGTGAAGTGTGGAAACCTTACCTCCGTTACTATCCCTCTGTCCTCACCTGTTTACAATACAAGTTGTCTCAAATCCATTCTCTACCTGCATTTAGATCCACAGCACACAATATTGTGATGTTTGTTTCAACTGTCAAACATAGTTTGGAAGATGCAGAATAAGAAGGAAAGTCTACTGTATTTACCTGTAATTTTGCTTACATGATATTATGTTCCAAGAATCTCTTTTATCACTTCCCGTCTGTCTAAAGAACGTCTCTTAGCCACTTTTAGGGCAGGACTGCTGTCTACAAATTCTGACTTTTCCTTTATCTAAAACTGTGCTCTTCCCCTTCACTCCTGAAACATATCTTCACTGGACATGGGATTCTGAATCGATAGTTCTAACCATCCAGCATTTGGAAAACACAGCAGCCCCTTCTGCCTCCACAGAGTCTGAATAGAAACCCACTGTTACTGAACGGTTTATCCCTACTGGTAAGGGGTGTTTAAGATTTTTATTTCTTGGTCTTTAGTTTCCAGAAGTTTCACTATGATACATTTATTTGGTTTGGATTTCACTGAGTTTACTCTGTTCAGAGTTTGTTCTACTTCTTAAACTACAAGTCTGTCTTTTGCCAAATTTGGGGAATTTTTGGCCATTCTATCTTTGAGCACGTTTTCAGCCCCACCCTCTTTTCTTCTGGACCTCCAACCATACCAATGTTAGATATTCTGTTATAACCACAGGCCCCTAAGGTTCTCCTTTGTTTGTTTTCCTCAGTTTATTTCCTTTTGTCATCTTCAACGTCATTGATTCTTTCCTCTGTCACTTCTCTTCTGCTGTTGAACTTATCCACTGACTTTTTAAAAAAATTTTTGGTTATTTTAATTTTCAGTTTTACAATTTCCATTTGGTTCTTTACAGTCTATTTCTAGGTCTTCACTAAGCCTCTATTTTTCACTTGTTTCAAGTGTGTTCAGAGTACTCACTGAAGGCTTTTCACGAGGGTTGCTTTAAAATCTTCTGCCACACAATTCTAACAGCTTTGGCAGGACACTGGCATCCACCGATTCTCTTTTCATTCAGTCAGACCTTCTTGATTCTTGTTTTGATGAACAACTTCTGTTTGAAACCTAGACATCTGGGGTATTATGAGATGCTGGATCTTATTTAAACCTTTCGTGTGGATTCCTCTGATGCAGGCAGGGGGACTGAAGTAAGACACCTTCTCATTATTGGCAGGGGAGGTGAAAGTCCAGGATCCCAAGCGGGCCTTCACTGACACCTGAGGAGGGGTTTCCTCATTACTGATGGGCAGAAGTGGGGCTTCCAAGTCTCCAGTATCTTTCTACCGGCACACGCCCTAGCTGAGAGTGCCTCATGCCTGCGTGCTACGTGATCATCACTAACACAGCAGGGAATGGGCCCTCACTAACAGCCAGTGGGGACGCAAATCCCGACTCTTCCACTCCACCTTCCCTGACACCACCCCAGGAGAGAAGCTGGGGCGCATCACTATAGTGTGGTAAGGTTGGAAAGCTAGGTCTTTGCTGGTATGAGTCAGGGTGGGTCCACAGCTTTTGCTGTTGTTTCTGGCTGTAGCAGAAATTTATTTTCTAAAAATTTCTACCTTGCCAAATACGCTGTCTCTTTTGTGGTCTTTGGCTTAAGGGCAAACTTTTGGGGGAGCTGTTTTTGTCTGTACCCATTCATGATTCTGGGTTGTTGGCTTTGTCAGTTCCTCTTCTGGAAAATATGAAGCAAAAAAAGAAAAAGGAGGGAACTCACCACCACGTTATTCTTTGGATCCTTAGCTCCCTAACTCTCTGCCTTCTTCTCTCCATCTTCAGCCTTCCTATATGTGTTTTGTACATAGTATCCAGGTTTTTTAGTTGTACTTGGCAAGAAGGAATAGGGAAAAATACATCTACTCCATCTTCCCAGATTTATTTTCACATAATTAATAAAAAAACATTAGAGAGTAATACTTGTGAGATTTTCACTGCTAACAGAATGGATCCTGGGTTTTTAAATGTTGAGAAACACTAATTTAGAGATTTCCTTATAACTCATCAAGATTCCTTTCATATCTGTCTACTATCAGTGTCCAAAAATAATTTTTTTCCTTTTGGGCTGCTTATTTTTAGTAAAAAGCTATTGAGTCTTGGGCGGTTTCTTGTTTAGTTTTAAATACAGAACATACTTCACAGACTAGCAAATCAAGTCATGTTCATAATTTAAATTTTTCTAATGTGAGATGGAAAGAGCATAGTCTATACAAATACAAATACTTAATTTCACAGAGCCCCACTTAATGAAATCATGAACTTTCATCTAGTGATCGCTTTAGATTACATAATATTTTTAAAGCTACTAATGCAAAAAGCTAAAACAAAAAAGCCAGGAATATACAACTTCTGAACTGATCACAATAATATATACAAATGTTAATAAAATTGTGCAGAACTTTTTAATGCAGCTCTCTTCTTAAAAGAAACCGCATTCAAACATATAACCCTGATATATAGTTCACTACTGCTGTAATAAATAATTTTATAAACATCTACAACTTCACTAAGCAAATGAAAGCATAAAGACAATGAGACGTTCCAGAGTAACAAGAGACAGCTTTATCAGTGGCCTGGTTATTACGAGAAATTAGCCACTTTTCACTCTGCTGAGCAAAACTGCTCCAAAGCCTGGAGGACAGAGCGACATCCAAGTATTGGGGTGGCCAAAAAATTTGTTGTGGTTTTTCCATAACACTGCATGGAAAAACTGGAAGAAACTTTTGGGCCCACTCAATAAATAATTAACTATTTTTAATAGTACACGTAAACAGTAAAATGAAAAGATGACATGACATGCAAAAACCGCTCCTCAGCCTCAAATATGGGGCTGAAAATGGCCAAGTTTATAAACTACAAATCTAATTCTTCTGATGTCTAAGTAATGGACCAATGGACTTTTCAGCTCATTACGACATTAAGGAAGTCTAAATCCTACATATCAATGAGGCATGCTTTTAAATAAATCTGTTTCTCTTTACCCAAAACTTGTTGTTTTGTTTTGGTAACAGATAGATCAGTGTTAACTTTATATAAAAGTATTACCATTAGAACCGACTGAATAAGACATATATGATACCCAAGGCTTAATGCCATTCAAATTGTGATTACTAACAAGTTAGCAAATATCTCATCAATTATTTAGATATACAAAAAAACTATCAGTCAACTAATTTTTCCTTTTAAGGAAATAAATTTTTAAGAAATACAGATCCTTCTTTTGGGGAAAAATGTTCTTAGTTTTGAAATCATACAATTAGGCAACTAAGGCAAAAATCATACAGTTTAAAACTGAAGAATTTATGGAAGATTTAAAATGAACTTTCTATAGAGAACTGAATAATAAGTTTCTCTCTCTCAATGAAAGTTACAACATATTACAAAAGAATGGAAAGCTTAAATTAACTATAGAGTTGTAAGTAGTTTCAAAATATATAAGGACTAAGATTTTTCACAATTTATTACTATACTAACAAATACACTTAAAAGGAAAAGTTTTATTACCTCTCTATAAAAACTTAACAAAGGCCAGATGAATTAAAGTTTATGTTAGTAGTGAATTTCAGATATACCCATCCTTCTTAAACTTTGGTATCTACCTTTATTTAGCTGGGTGAAATAATATTTTAAAAACTACACTGGCCAATGCCAAGACTAAAGCATGTAAATACACATGCTAAGAAAATATGCTTATGAATTTTACTTAAAAAGACTATCTGCTGAAAATCTTCAGTCATGGATTTACCTTATCAGCTTTCAGCTTTCTAAGGAAAGATGGATTGTCATATCCCTTTGCTTGCCGTGCCTCTTGCAAATGGTTGATCATCCACACATTTTTTCTCTGCTTTGCCAAATCAAGTGCTGATTCACCCTGATGATATAAGCAGAAGAAATTCACATTAAAAAAAAAAGAAAACAAAGAAAAAACAGAATATTTTAGTTACAAGCTTTTAAAGCACTTCCACAAACGGACAGCACTATTACTTCATTAACATTGCTTTTACATTTGGCAAAGTCAATCACTAAAGACTCTAAATGATATATTACTTATGCTTTTCCACTTAAGGTACAGTCAGAGAATATATTTACACATCCTATTCTATAGACTATTTCTGGCTTGCATTTTAACTTATTTTAGAGAGTAATCAAAAAGTAGGTATTTTAGCACCTGCTGGATCAGAGGCTATCACTAAGTTTATGCAGTTATTCCAAATTCTTTAAGGGTTTCATTAGTAATAGTTATTGCTACAAACCATTCTGCTATAATACCAAACTGCCAGAAATCTGCCTGTTTAATTTTAGTGATGAAAGAAGTCTAAAGAAGACAAGAGAGAAGAAAAAGAAAAAACTTCCACTTCTACGACTATTATATCGATATTCTTGATCATGTTAAATTCATTCACTCATCCAGAAACTTCCAAAGAGAACTAGGGCAGTAACAAAAAAGTTAAACTCATTTTAGAGACTTGAAGCTCCCTTTAATTGCAAGAAAAAGAACACCAGGAAGTATAAAAACAGAACTAAAACATTTTAAAGGAAGTAAGAAACAAGAAATGAGCGTCCCCAATTCTAGATTTATGCTTCTTTATGCCTTTATTAATTTAAAATCTTATTTCTCCTTTTGGTAGTTAGATACCTACATTTTTATTCGATTTCATAGTTTACACTTTTATCTACTTCCTCAAAAGGAAAAAATAATTTTGTTTGCCAAAATTTCAAGAATTAAGGATGAATATTCAAAATTACTTTAAAAATGGAAGAAAAATACTGAAATTTTATTTTTAAAAACTGGATAAAAATAAAGAAATAAGGAGGCCTGGGTGCCTTACTTATGAGGGATAATTATTAATCAAATATGGAATATGGTTTATTCAACTTAAAAAAAAACACTGAAAAATAATCAAACAACAAAATAAACACACCACTACCACCAAGAGCAACAACAATAACAACACAACAATAAAAACAAAAAGCCTAACCAATCCTTCAATAAAAAGATCAATAGTATTTAATAAGAAATGGGCTAACTTAGGTGAATCTTCCACAAATAGGGATATTTACCTTAAAATGTCTCCTTACCTATTCCAAAATTCTATCACCTAGGTTGTCAGAATCAGCTAGTTAATCCAAACTGAAAGATTACCTGAATAAAAGCAATCCCTTGGGTAACAACTCCCAGAGAATATTCTGCAGTTGCCTCGGTCCAGCTGAGCATCCCTTCCACTAGAGGGCCATGTGACACCTAGGGATTGCCTAGACAAAAAGATGGAGGGAGCTTTAAGAAATCTTTCAACTACTCCTCTAGTCATCTGACTACTTTTGTACAGTTCTTTCATTCAGCTGGCAAAATAAACAAGCAATTAATTTTAAAAATTCTACTAAAACCAAGGATCCAAGTCAAGTCTATATTTAACACTCCATGTGTTAGCCAAAATAGCAAGTGATAATAACAAGAGCAGTAACAAGAATCATGGAGTATTACAGAGTATGTAACTAACTAGTAATGAAAGATATTCTTCAGGGGTTTTGGTGAGATAAACACTATGGAAGGTGGAAGATCACTTTTTGCCTAAGTGAGGTAGAATTTCATTATTAAAACTAAGGGAAGTTTTTCCTTGGAGACCATCAAGGTCGGGTACCTAAGGGGTAATGAAAACTATTTTCTGAATATAGTTTCTTAGCTCTTTTCAAGAAACCATACAAAAGTCTTTCAATGTATTAATTAACAAAGCTCAGTAATTTTACATTTTGCACAAGCTAAAAATTATGTCCTTTGATAATTTTAGAAAGAATAAATTATAAATGTATAGGCAGCACTCAAGATTAACTGCCCTCTCCAAACTCATCGGAATTTATCAACCAAAAACATGTGTAAGGAGGTGAAATATATTTTTTAAATCCACAAATGAGATGCTACCATGAAAAGGGATTACTGCATAGGTCATTTTTCTTAAAGTCTGTTTCCCAAATCACTCTCTCCCACTATTGTTACTACCTCAGAAGATTTAAATTTATTCTCTGTAACCATTAATTAGGGACATGGTTTTTAAACTCTTTTAAGGCATGTCTGATGAAAGTTTGGTGACTTCCTCGCCAGAAAAATGCTGATACTTTTTCATGAACAATTTTAGAGCTCATGGACCTACCCCTTAACCAAAATCCACTGGTGGGCCCCAGATTAAGACCCTCTAATTGAGGATATATGGTCATTCCTAATCCTTCTAAGGATAAAATTAGTCATTTTAAAGTTACCTATCATTTAATAATGTCTCCAAAATAAGTTATTATTTTGATAAAAGAATCATTTACTTATATATTATAAGAACTGAAACACTCAAATAACTAATTTACAAGGCTATAAAGACAGATTCCTAAGAAACTTATGCTTAATTTTATTTAGGAAATAGCTTTCACAAGGAATAGAGTTAATCAATAGTTAAATACTATAACATATACTTTTTCATATTCTTTGAAGAATGTAACTTCTATTAGCTATTAAAGCCATATCCAGATTTACAGGCTCCATCTTGGTAAAATTCATGTTTACCAACCAGACCTTCTTAAGACTTAAAATGAAAAAAGGAAAAATACACAGCTATAAATCAACTTAATCTGTCAAATTCCAGGACAAACAATCTAGGTTGGGTTTTTTTTAATTAACAAATTTTTCACATAGCTATGTGACATTCCACATAGCTAAAAGGCACCACCTCAAATTATATATGACTAAAACAGAACCAAGTCCTATTGCCCCCAAAAAGCTTATTTCCTTCCGTTTTCACAACTTCAACATATATCACAAGACACTCAGTTATTCAAAACAAAACTAAATCAGTAATGTTTTTTCTTTCATCTTTATTTTCATTCTACCTTTTCTTTTCTACTCTAAATTAACATTTCCAAAACCATTCATTTTTCTCCATCACTTCAATCTTAGGCAAAAGTAACATTGTCACTTGCCTGATTTATTATAAGAACCAAACTGATCTTAATACATCCCCTTTCATTTTCTCAATTCTTCAATATATTCTCCAAATAAAGTAATGTTTAAAATATATTTTAAACACAAAGATTACATAACAGTTCTACAGACATCTCCCCAGTCTGACTGAACACAGTCAGAGCACTTTCTCACGGCCTGGCACCTGTCTCTCGGGGGCTCTTGCTCGGTCAGCACTGTCGTGCCCACACCGCTAACACGACAAGCTTGCTCCTGGCCTTGGCCTCACACTTGCGGGTTCCTCCACATGAAAAGTGTTCTCTCATGTATCTAACTGGTCCCTGTCTCAGAGGCACGCACAAATCACTCTCACCTGATACAGCCCCCTTAGCCCTCATCACGACCGCATTTGCCTGTGTGTATGTGTTTGCTATTTATTTATTGTCTATTTCCTCAATACGGTGCAATTTTCTGAGAGAACAGGGACTTTGTCTATCTAAAGCATTGACTGCCCAGCATTAAACAAACATTTGCTGGATGAATGAACACGCTCCACTAGAAGGTGACCAGGCTTCAGCATATCAGGAATGCCAGATTCCAGTAGAAAAGGTACTTGATACTTATTTCACTCTTGTAATCACATTAAAATTACAGTTTTAAACAAAAATCTACTTTTTCACCAGTGCGGTTAAAAAGATTGTTTTTACTCTGAAAGTATAAATGCTCCCTGAGCAACTGAAGCAACTCCTTAGACTTTCTTTCCTTTAAAAACAGTGTCACTTCAAATAAGTCAGAAGAAAGACAAATACCTTATGCTACCACTTACATGTGGAATCTAAAAACAAAACATCAACAAAACGCAAGCTCACAGATACAGACTGCTGAGTGCCAGAGGCAGACAGTGTGGGAAGTTGGGGAGATTAGCGAAGGGAGTCAAAGGTATAAACTGCCAGTTCTAAAAAAAAAGAAATCACGAGGATATAATACATGACAACTATAGTTAACAATTGTTGTTATTTAGCTGCTAAATCAGGTCCAACTCGTTTGTAGCTGCATGGACTGCAGCTTGCCAGGCTCCTCTGTCCGTGGGATTTTCCAGGCAAG